>NW_019154108.1:15404193-15408623 GCF_002288905.1 Enhydra lutris kenyoni | reverse complement strand
ACAAAAAGTTTCTAAAAGAACTCTCACATGCTTAATGGAAATTATTTCATGGTTTTAAAAGGAAAAAGCCTTATTCGGGAGCAGACTCCCCCACGCAGTCACAGGTTATCTACTGCTTCTTTGTGTCAACTCAGGGGCTGAGGAATGTCTCCAAGGCTACACGGGCTAGGCTTTTCTGAATTTCCCTGAATCAATCTGTTGGTTGATTCAGGTCATGACCTTAGTTGTCATCTGGTTAAACACAGGTCCGTAATTTGGATTATAGCCAAATACAAAGCTATATTCCAAGACTGTCAAAGATTTCTAGTGTGGGTCCCTTCTCTGTAATTCCATGTGTCCTGGTAAATCAATATTTTCTTTCTTAAGACCCCTATTTTTTTTCCTATGTATTTCATTGAATTAATTGCTAATAGAGCTTCAATTTATTTTCCCTTGACATTGCGAAAGTCTAGCCTTCTCTACCCAGACTGCAAGGGGATTTGACGAATGTCAAATCACCTTGTATTCATCAAGAAAATAAGTATATATTTGAATTGAGACTCTTTGTAATTTTGTTAATTAATGGGTAACACTCATTTTCTTTCTTCTTAATCAAGAAACTAAATGTAATCACTTCTGCTGCAATTACCAACGTGCCATATTTCCAAGCTTTTTGACAAATGATTCTATAAAGTACAAACGGATTTTGCCCTCATAATGAATAACATAAAACTTGATCAAAATAATTATCTCTATATTTCTGGCATTTTCATGATGCTTCCTTGGAAAAAAAATAAAAACTAAAAATTTTCCTAGTTATGTCCTTCCCAAAAATGTGGAATCACTGAGTGAACAGATTTTTGCTCTAAAACACCTGTAAAAATAGTTATACTCATGGTCTTCTTCCAAAGAATTTTCATCCTGTGCAGCACTATTTAACATTTAACACATCAAAGTCATGTCAAATTTTCCAATCTTCTAATCTTCCTTTTACCAGAGGTAGGTGGAATACTGAGTGGCAGCATTACAATTCTTTCCCAAACCAGAGATACTAAGATCTGCAAATGCCATACGTGTGTAATAACTCTTCTTCACCCTTGTTTTTAATAAAGCTAAAATTGCATCTGCACAAGCAAAGCTATGTCTCAAAAAAGAAAAAAGTTCTTTTAAAAGGCTGCATGTGTGATTCAAATAGCAGAGTCTTTAGAACCAGATAAACCAGTGTCCTTTGTCAGAAGTCGTAGCTCAACCCTTTGAGGCTCTGACTCTTTACCTGTGAAATAGATAGTAATAATATAAAATAATATCTAGCTTCCAGAACTATTGTGAGGATTAACTGAGATAATCCACAAGAGAAGATGGGTACCTCATAGACATTCAATAAAAGGAAGCTGTTTTTATTAAATTGTTTCATGGACAGAATTCATTAGTTTTACCAAAGCCATTTAATTTGACTTGTATAGAAAAAAACAGGAGCTCAAGTGATAAAATATAAAATAATAAAATAAAATAAAATAATTGGAATAGAACAACCTTAGTCTCAGCTGAACCAGATCTCACACAAAACAGGAAAAAACTACTCAGAGGAAGGAAATAGAGTTGAGCTGATTACTCTCTGAATTGAATCCTACAGAGAGTCATTTGGATAATTATTTGTTTCATTCATACATCACAGCAATTTAGCCATTCCACTTAGCCACTTTCTTTTCTTCCATCCCTTCCTATATTTTCCAACTTCATAGGTATGTTTCCATCAAAGCCAATCAACACAGTAGGAAACATTTTCTGATGGTATGTAAGTGATTTTGAGTTAGGATAGTTTGAAATCAGGACTGACTGTTGAATTATCGAAATTGCCTGCTTACAGTGCCTACCTAAGCCAGTGCCAAAATACTTGCTCAAATGCTTAATTAGGAAAGAGCTATTTCCTAATTGATCACAAAACACTTATGATGGAGAAAGCAGATGCTAATTTCAAATCCACCTGTGTTAGTTATTTAGATGACATTTTATATTGAATTTATGCATGTCAACCCTGGGACCTCAGGCTTATTTAGATTTCCTGAAGTGCGTCATTGTCAAGGCATAACTGGGACGCAGGCAATGGGGAAAGATCTCCAGCACACTGAACACTGTTGAAATACTGGGCAAAAGGAGGCATCATCAACGTGATTCCGGTCTTTCTAATAAACCAAGAGAGTGTCACCCACCACTGCTGACCCAACCATGACCAGTTCCATGTTTTGTTGCCAGTAGGCCACTGTTAAGATAGTAACCACATTTTAGATCTCCTCGAATTTCAAAGCTATGTCCCAGCTGTGGTGCATTGGTTGCAATACAATAAAATCTCCCATATTCTGTGGTTTACAATTCCAATCTGGACAATTCCAAAAACCTTGAGTTGCTTTAAAGATGGCAGCATCTATGGTATCCGCAGAGACCTTCTCCCAATCATCCATGTTCTGCCAAAGAGAAGACTGCGATGCTCACTTCTTCAGTTGTGCTAACACCTGGAGTAATCCATTTTGTATTTCTACAAAGGTTTCACACTTAAATCTAATGACCACATAATATTTCATAGAAACTGAGCAACAACCATTTTGCTAGAGTTGGACATTTAAACTGCTTCCTCTTTTCCCATATGATAAAAATGGTGCAATCATTATTTTCTTGTGTAAAATATCGTCCTTTGTCACAATTTTCTTCTTAGGAAAAGGATTACTATATCAAAGGTGATAACTTTTAATTAGAGTTTTGATGTGTAACACTAAAATTCTTTCCAAAAATGTTGAACCAGCTCATACTATAAAAAGTGTGGATTTAAAGTATCAGTTTCACTTTGCATTTTACAATGTTCACTTCTTTAAAATATTTTGCTAGATAAATATGCCAATTTATTATTTTTGATCTTTATTATTTTCATTATTCATAATATTTTTTCTTTCATTTATTAATCTTATTACCTCAAGTGATTGGTGTTTTTGTATATTTTTATCTGTGGAATCACAAGGGTTCTCCTATTGCTTTATAAAATCCAATATTTTAAAAGTATTAAATTATGTCTGTCATATATGCTGAAAATATTCTTCTCTAAGGTGTGCGTTGACTTTTTTTGTAGTTGTTTTTGTGTTTCAAAATCTAAACTTAAATTAACAAATTCATTAAGAGCTAACTGTACATCAGGCATTTGACAAGATGCTAGGGCTACAAGATATCATGATTGCTGTTCTTGTATAGTTGCATTTAAGAGGGAAATATGACTATGAAGAATGCATTGGATAGTCAAATAACAGAAAACTGGAAATCAATAGCTTAAGCATATGGAGTATAAGTTTAAAATTATAAAAGTGAGTTAGTCCAGGCCTGGTAAAGCTGATAGCACTTGAGCTTTTGTTGTCAAAGACGCAGACTCTTCTCTTTCTGTTCCATCAAGTTGAGTTCATGACTTTCCTACTCATGAATTGCATAATAGCTATTGAATCTCCAGACATCAAATCTACATTTCATGGGGGAACCCTAAAGGAGTTCCAGAAGTAGGAGGATATTTGTAAGCAAGAGCTTCTCCAGAAGTCCAAGTAAGCAAGATCTTCCTCCCAAATCATCAGTTTATGACTCATTGATCAGACCTGTATCACATTGCCACTTCTAGCAGCAAGAAAGCTTAGGAAAGTGAGTATTTTTGTTTACCTCGGTGCCATGATCATCCAAACAATAACAAGGGTTTCTTAATAAGGAAGAAGTAGGACTGGATATTAAATAGGTATCTATTAGTGTCAGCTTCAGGAAGACTATTCACGAAAATAAACAAATAAATAAATAAAATAATTATAAGTTGTAATGAGTGTAGTGAAAAAGGGTAACAAATGCTGTTAAAAAGGCTAGTAGGGACCAGGACTCTATTAAACAGGATGCCCCAGAAGACCTCCTTAGGAGGTGACAAAGTTGATGGGAAGATGGGAAAGAGTCACTCTTGCATACAACGGAAGGAAAACTAATCCAGGCAGAGGGCAGGAAAAATGCAAAAATGCTTTGAGGCAGAAAAGAACCTGGTATTCATAGAACTAAAGAAGACCAGTGGAGCTGTGAGTGTGAGGAAAGGGCCCAGGGGAAGAGCTGCAAGATGAAACCATAGAGCTGGTCAAAGTCTTCGTTATTCAGAAAACCATTGGCCATGGTAAAGTGCTTTGATTTTCAAAAGTAATGTGCAGAATTTGGTGTGATGGCTTACATAATCTGATCTACATATTAAGGAGATTATTCCAGCTTCTGTTTGGAAAAAGAATAGTAAATGACAAGAGTGGACATGAGAACCCAATTAACAGCTGTGATGATCCAAATGAGAAAGAGCAATTGTATGGACCAAGGTGGCAGAGTAGTGATAAAAAGAAGTAAATAGGGTCACAGTAAAACTCAGAGGAAGAATTATCAGGATATACAGATAGCTTGGCCAT
>NW_019154108.1:15339177-15404183 GCF_002288905.1 Enhydra lutris kenyoni | reverse complement strand
GAAAGAAAGAAAGAAAGAAAGAAAGAAAGAAAGAAAGAAAGAAAGAAAGAAATCAAGAATGGGTCTAAGATTTCTGGCTTGAACAACAATAGTAATACAGACAGACTTAGTATTTATTAAGAGGACAGAGAGTGGAAAGAAATCAAGAGTTTGGTATAAGATATGTTGAAATCAAAGCTTCTATAAACCAACCACATGAAGAGATCAAGTAGGTAGTTTAAAATATGAGCCAGAAGCTCCAAGGAAAAATCTCAGCTAAACATAGATGTGAGAATCAGCAAAATATAGATAACATTTAAAGGCATGAGTATCAATAAGATCATATACAGAGAAAGTATGCAAAGATGGAAGAGGACCCAGATAGGGAACAGAAATATTTAGTGAGGAAAAAAGGTGTCAGCAAAGTGAGTGAGAGGGAGCAGTTGGTAAAGTAGGAGGAAAACCAGGAGAGTAGTGTCTTGGAAGCCATAAGAGGAAAGTTTCAGAAAAGAGAGAGAGCTCTTTTTAAAAGCTTATAGGAAATAAAAAGCATATTACAGATGTATCTATTAAATTTATATTTTTCCTAGCAACTTAATGATATTAGTGTTATCATTCTATCATGATTAGATCACAAAGGCCTTGAGGGCAAAGATAATGTCTAATACTATTTCTGTATTGTCCATATGTTTAGCAGGGGTTGACTCAGTAAATTCTTAGGGTCAGAGAATCACAGTGATGATAGAAGTCTTAGAAGTTACCCAGTCCAATCTCTTCAACAAATAGGGAAACCTACACCAAGATAGTTAAATGATTTGCCCATAGTCACACTGTTAATTATTGGCTACTTATAAGGAGACCAGAAACTAAATCCATACCAAATTAATTCCCAATCTAATTTACTTTTTACTACATTATAGAGTAGATTTATTTTAATTTTGAAACACAGACATGGAGGGAAAGGGAAATTTTTTTCTTTCTTATAGGCAAAATCAGCTTCCTATGCTAAGCCAGTTTTAAGTCTAAATTAGAAGGAATATAGAGCCAGCACTGAAATGTTGATAGTGACCATGTCTGTATTGAATTCCTATAGATATAGCTATATGTCTTTCTATATTACAAAATGTGGATTACTCAATGACAATGATTGAGAAAAAAATAAAAGGGTGAGAGAAAGAGCATATGCACTTGAAATACAGTCTTTGTTTCAATCAGAATGTCTAGTAAGTTAAATTACTTCCTTATCTATTTGACCACCTTCTACTCAACCTAACTCAATTCAAAAACCATCTAAAGCTGAAGACATTAGGGAGGGAACTTACAATTTTACATGTATGTGGTTTCATACCTCCCTGCTACTAGTGGTCAGAGATAGAAGAAATAGTTGACAAGATAATTCAAGACTGTTGTGAAGCACATACCACACTAATATCAGCTCTTTACATAAAACAGCATATCAGTGAGTTTTGCTGAGATTTTTAATTCACTGATCGAAAATGATAAGCTATTTGAAAGCAAATACAGTATTTCATATAATGTTAATTTTTATGGGCTCCTAACTTTCTGTTATATAATCCAGTGCCATTTTCCCACTAGATAGTAAATCAAGTGGACAATCATTGTAATTCATTGAATAAATCCTTAATGAGTCACATATTAAATTCTCACATGGTTTGCTAGTAAAGTCTAGGCACAAGAAGTTAATGCCTTGGAGTGTCTGGGTGGTTCAGTCAGTTAAGTATCTGCCTTCAGCTCAGGTCATGATCCCAGGGTCCTGGAATGGAGCCGTGATTTGAAGGTCTCCCTGCTCAATGGAATGTCTGCTTCTCCCTCTCCTCTGCCACTCCACCTGCTTCTGCTCTCTCTCTCTCAAATAAATAAATAAAATCTTTTTAAAAAAAGAAGTTAATGTCATTATCTGATTTCTTTTACCCAGGGTGTTCATATTCATGAGAAATTATTTGAAAAATGTGTTCCACGATTATATATAGTGTTACTTGGACATAAAATTATACTATAGAATCTATATTGGTTCTAAAATTTTTAATTAGTTAAAAATTAAATAACTTAAAACTTAAAATACTAAAGCATACCATTCTCTGCTGCTAGAGAGAGAAAGGGGCAGATGGTTCTGGAGTAACTATTGTGATCCCTTTAGTTAGACACACTTTAAAATTAATGCAAACAGAAACAAGCAGAGCAATTTATCAAAGTGGAAATTAACAATACATAAATGCAGAATATTATTAATATATTTTTAAGAAATCTGTGTCTTCATTTCTAGTTAAGTTTATTCTACTTCTATCTGTAAATACATCGTTATCAAGTTTTCACTAGTTATTTCTTGAAAGACTTCCACTTTGAGAAAGACTGCTAACTCATAATTTTGATAGCTTTTCCAGTTGATTTTTGTCATATCCAGAGAGTTCAGGAGTCTTCACAGAATTGTGTGACACCTGTCTTTTAGCCATGAAAGGCAAACTTACCAAAAACAATATCTCAAAGAAGGAACACAATATAGATAACAAAAGAGAATAAAATTAAAAATATGAAGCACAATTTGCCAGGCAATACTAAGAAACATTGTCAGTTCTAATCCTTAGTTAAAAAGAAGTATATTCATGCAGAGTAAACTCTTATAAAATGCTTCTCTGTAGGAATAGCTATTACCATACTCCAGGATTCTAAGTAGAATTGTTGCTTTCTTTTTCAATGACTCCATAAGAGGTTGAGCTGAAAATTTTCCTTAAATGGCTCTAGACTCTAGAATAGCTGTGTATAATAATTTGACTACTAGTCTTGACAGAATAATTTGACTAATAGTTGACTATTATCAACTCACACCAAGAAGAATGAACTACATGACCTTCTTTGACCCTCCAGACTCCTGGTACTAGATGTGTCATGTAACACAGGCTCTGGGACCTCCACTATAATAAGCTAGCTCCATCATTTGTAACAAAGGCTAAACATGCAGCAATAGTGGCTAGGCCGTGACAATGAGGGAAACATCTATGTTATCTTCTCTTTCATCTCATATATCTTTAGATATCCTACATAAAGAAAAGTGAACCATATTTGAATCTATTTTCTCCCAAGTACACTCAAGGCCCTCCAGGAATGAAGAACTAAATCCTTGAGCAGATGCTGGAGGACCATGTCATGATCCTAAATGCAAGGTGGTTCCACAGTATACTGTAAAGAAATCCACAAAACCGCGGTACCTGGGTGGCTCAGTGAGTTAAAGCCCTGCCTGCAGCTCAGGTCATGATCTCAGGGTCTTGGGATCGAGCCCTGCATTGGGTTCTCTGCTCAGTGGGAAGCCTGCTTCCTTCTCACTCTCTGCCTGCCTCTTTGACTACTTGTTATCTCTGTCTGTCAAATAAATAAATAAATTCTTAAAAAAAAATAAAAAAGAAGAAAGAAATCCACAAAACCATAATATTAAGAGAAATGAGACACCTCTAAGATGTCCTGAGATGGCTCAGGAATGCTCTAGACTAACAGTCTTGATATTGACATATAAATCTCTGGACAGTGATTTGATTTTTCGGTGATGAAATGACAGTGATGAGATTTTTCTCATCAGTTGAGTTTCTCGAAATTTTCACTCTTAGTTTTAGTGGGTACAGGTACCTGATGTAGAGTAAAATTGTCTGGGCTAAATCTGGGCTTTACTGTCTTGACCCAGAAAGAGGTGATTTGGGGCAAGTTCCCAATCTCTGGAAATCTTAGTTTCTACATCTGCAAAACAGGACCTACTTTGTAGCTCATTAGGAGAATTAAAGGAGAAAAGATAGGTAAAGTATTTGGTGTAGTGCTTACTACATAGCAGTCGTTCTAAAAAGTTATTAGTAGAGACAAAGAAAGAGCCAGTAATTACATATGTTTGGATCCATGAATAACTGAAGTTAGGAGCAGAGCATGTCTCTGTGCCTCTCATTTGTTTGATTTTCTATAGAATGAAACTCAAGAAGCAAAGTGATGTGATGAATTCTTCAGTGTTTACCAGGGCAGCCAGAATAAGGATAGTATCGATATAATTTTACATTCAGGCCAGATTTAGTTACTATCAGAAGTTCATAAGAACAAATACCACAATCCATGCTGACATCAAGACTTTCTGTTTGTCATACCATATTCCCCTTATGACCAGAAAAATGTAGTGTTTAAGGTTAAGTAACAAAAATAGGTATTTAGCTTCAAAATTTTTTAAATAAAACCTTTAGTTTGTATTTATTTAGAGAAAGAGAGAAAAAGCATGTGAGTGGGGGTAGGTGCAAAGGGAGAGGGAAAGAGAGAATCTCAAGCAGACTTCATGCTGAGTGCAGAGCCCAACCTGGGACTGGATCCCAGGACCCTGAGGCCATGACCTGAGCCAGAATCAGGAGTCAGATGCTTAGCTGACTGAGCTACCAAGGCACCCATATAAAACCTTTTAATAACCTAAGATCTGCATTTACTTTCCATGGTTACAAAGGTAGATATCCAAAAAAACACAGAGTAAAGCTCTTCATAAAAAAACAAAGCTGCAACTCAACAGCAAATGGTATAGATAAGAGTAATTTAAATGTGACTTATAGTATGTACAAATTCCTTACAAATGCATGGTTTGTAAATAAAACTATTTAAAATGTTGTAAGCAGTGCTCGCTTCGGCAGCACATATACTAAAATGTTGTAAGCAGGGAGAGAATTAGAAGAAATTTCAGAAAAAGTGAAAGCAGTTTGATTTGTAGAAAAATGAATACTGCAGGTAAATAAAATGATTAAAAAAATTTTTTTTCACTGTAGGGGCACCCGGGTGGCTCAGTTGGTTAAGCATCTGACTTGGTTTCAGCTCAGGCTATGATCCTGGGGCCCTGGGATTGAGCCCTGAGTTGGGCTCTGCACAGAGCATGGAGTCTGCTTGTCTCTCTCCTTGTGCTCCTCTCCCATCCATGCTCTGTCTTTAAAATAAATTAATAAAATCTTTAAAAAAATTTTTTTCACAGTTATAGTACTGTTTAGATGGTATTTTAAACTGGACACATGACCATATCTACTAAAAATGCTTTGCAAAAACTAGCTATTTGACTGTGGAAAGCTGCTAATAGTTTTTTGTCATACAAGCAAAAAATAGGTACCTAATACAAAATGCCATTTGTAACAAATTCCCAAGAACTGAAAATGCCTATTAGTAGGAAACCATAATAGTAGAAAAATGTTTGCTTATTAAATGTTGTGAAGATTTAATATAAAAGTAATCATAAAAGTAATATAAAACCAAGCCAATTAGAATGTTGATTTTTTTTAAAAGTTGAGTTTACCAACACACACACACACACACACACACACACACACACACAACACACACACACATTTAAGATAATCATTTTTAGTAATATTAAGTTATCTAAGCCTTTGATCTAAAATATTGTATCTATTAGATAGGTCTCTAATCTAGCTACTAAAAATGATAGTCTCATTGAGAAATTATTTTTTATGTAATCTTTTTATTGAGAAAAGTTTTTCAACAAGGGTTAGATTTTCATAAATGGATATAAAATGTGTTTGAGAAATTATTTACCTCACTCTTATGATTTCTGATGTGTTTATTCTTATTTATAAGAAGAAAATAAAAGTATCTTCAGCATTGACAATTACCATTAAATACAGCCTTTTGCCCTAACCTTTATATAAAAAGATATTCAAACGAGGATTCACATTAACATGGGCACTGCAACAATTTAAATAGATTAGCCTCATTGTCAGCAATGCTATTTTAGGAATATATACAGTTCTGTTTTTATGTCAGAAGGTTGGTTAGCATCTTAACCCTGCAGTGAACTTCTTCACACATAAGCATAACTATATCAAGAAGAAAAGTAGAAAAATGGTTGACCACAGAGGAACGGGGCTAGTGACCCTGTCTTCTGCTGGGTAGATGTGAGTTGCTGAACATGGTCTAAGGAGTACCTGGAGTCTATTGTGTGATTCTCAGAACAGTTATCTTTGCACAGGTTTTTGACTACATGAAGTAGTCAGTGAAGAAAATTGCAGTGATAAATCAAGAAACAAAAATTGTTCTCTGTCCATTACCTGATTATTTTAGGCGAAAGTGTTTCAAACCTAGATTACTCAGAAGAACATTTTTAAATCTCCCCTTTACTTTGTATATTTAGTCACTGTAAGATCTTAGCCTCTTTATCATGTCTTTCTACAAAAAAAGATACTTCCCAGTAAGGCACTTTGAATATTGGGATGTAAACTGCTCTCTAAGTCAGGTATATATTTAGTACCTACTTTCATCTATTAATGGGTGCAGCATATCTGTTGGGTCAACCAGAAGTTAAATAGGCAATATTTCAAAGGAAAAGCAATTAGGAGATTATAGTATTTTACCGTTTGACGATTTCACGTACATGATGCACCAAAATGAAGAATAGCTAAGAGAAAGTCTCTAAATAACTGAAAAATTATGTCAAGGGCAACACTAAACTGTGTTTTGCTTGTTATTCTTGTTGAAAGCATTCCTTAATGTTGATCTGTTTATTCTTTTAGTACGTTGTCGGGGGAGAAACTCAAGCTGATAAATCATGTTTTTCTTTGAATTTGTTTTTTTGAGTCCCACAGTTCAGTATTTACATAAATGGGTGCCCTGCTGCTGTGAAATCGCTCATCTATGTTTGTCTAGAAACTGTTTGCTATAAAGCTAAACCCATATGTTTTGCAAGGCTTTTCCTCCCCTTTAAAAACAAACCTGAATTTCTCCTTTCTACTAACATTGATGAGTATTCTAGAACCGCCTTCTATATGAAGTCTCCACACAAAGATTAGAAAATTTGTAATAATAACTAACCTAACACAACTTCACAGTTAGTTTATTATCAGGTTCTAAGCCCTCAGTAACTTGACTACAAGAAAAAAAAATACATAGTTACTATATTCAGAGTTAATACCATAAAATTGCAACTACTCTCTTTTTTCTCCCAAGTATCACAAATGTTTAAATTTTATTTTTCCTAGTTTTGGGAAATATAAGGCAGGCACTTTATTTTTAAAAAAAGTTATTTTAAAGGTCATGATCATAAGGTTGTGAGGTTAAGCCCAAGCTATTGATTTTGTGAAAAGTCATAGCATATAATCTTTTTAATCTTGCCAAAGAGAAAAAAGAAAAAACACTGCCTTGTAAAAGTATAGTACATTTTAGGAGCTTTTTCAGGATGCCACTAATACCATCTCTCAAATGTAATCCCAAGGGAATTAACCTTCCAAGAATAAGAAAGTTTAGGTTTTTCAGTGGGGAAAACTTGGAGATCAAATACTGATATGCTTTCTAGATCCTTATTACTAATATTAGCTGTGAGTGGGAGGCACAAAGACTAATGGTTTTAAGACTTTAGTTCTCTTTTCTACTTTCTCAACTCATTAAAATATTTTATTTTAAAACAAGCTATTCCATAACTGGAAGGCTGTATCTCTCAGCCCCTTCACTCATTTTGCCCATCCCCCCACCCCCTCCCCTCTGACAACCATCAGTTTGCTCTCTGTATTTATAGATCTGATAAGTCATGAGACTAAAAGGTAGAGCATGGAGAATATAGTCAATGGTATTTTAATAGCCTTGTGTGTGGATAGATGGTAGCTACACTTGTGAGCATAGCATAATATATAAACTTATGAAATCATTATGTTGTACACCTGAAACTAATGTAATATTGTATGTCAATGATACTCAAATAAAAAATTTAAACAAAAATAAGTTGTGTTTTTACTCATTATTTCCCATCCCAAGTTTGGATGATGGAAAGAGATCTCTATTGGGTCATGCTATTCTCCCTGCCTTTTTACTACTTTTCTTTTCAAAAGAGATAAACATGCTCTTGTCATCCACAGCTGTTCCTCCAGATGTTCCTGAATCAGGACCAAAATCAGCTCATCTGTGCTTTAAATGTGGTCTTCTTGGGAAATCTCTGTCTTCTCTAGGTGAGATCTTTCATAATTCCAGTCACAGCAGGACAGAGACCTTTGCTTCTAAGAACATCTGCCTGCCAAGAGCAGGATGAATCTCTCTGACCAACTCGACCATGGAAAATGCAGCCCCAACATCAAGTGGCCCATCCAGGGGAGGTGAGAACAGCTATCAACTGGGAAGTGGACAGAGTGAAACCATAGTGAAAGGCCCTAGAGAAATGGAATTTGCTGTTGAATTCAGAGCCAATTTATTGAGAATGCAATGTGTGCTGTGTAATTGACATACATCATTTTATTTAAATTGTCCTTGATGACATCGTGAATTTCATCACCACTTTACAAATTAGAAAACCAAGGTTTAGCGAATATATGAATAAGAATTCTTTGGATGACATTGCCAGAAATCCAGTGCTGACTATGTTAAGTAAATAGAGTTTAGTTGGCTCAAATAACTGGAAAGCCAACAGTGTTGGCTTTGGGCCTGGCTGAGTCCATAGGTTCAAAGGTTATCATCACATTTCTGGCATCTCATCTTGATTTCTCAGCTCTGTTTCCCTCTAAGCTGGCTTTATTTTTAGGAAGGCTCTTTCCATGTGTATCAAAGATGAACACCAAAGTTCCAGGCTGACATTACTCTTACAGTTAGTAATTCCAACAGGGAGAAAGACTGCCCTTTTTCTGACAACACTAGGGGGGAAAACATCCTGAAGAAGACTCTGATGTTTTTGGCTTGGATCATATCCTCATATCTGAACTAATTACTTGAACAGGGTGATCTGGCCAGGCCTGGGTCATGTTGCCCACTTCTGTGGTGAGAGAATGTGGTCTGATCAACCAAACCATATGAAGAATGTCCCCACAGAAGAGTTCAATGACCATTAAGAATTGGGAAAGAAAACTATTCTTGTACACAAACAAACAAACAAACAAAATCTGTAGTTACCATGTTCTTATAAAGGGGGGTGAAAATCTTGCTCAAGGCCACAGTGCAGGGACTCATTCTCACTTGAACTGACTCCAAATCCCTTTCACTCTTACCCTCAAGAAGAAAGGGAGGAACAGACAGTCAAACTACTTAAGGAGAGCAAACTGACATCAGGGTCACCCAATGTCTCCAAAATACTTTGCAAATAAATGGTAGACTCAGTTCTTCATGGGTTTGAAGTAGAGATTCCTAGAAAATATGTGTCTTTGAATCATGGATTTCTAATTTAGGGTTTATCCTCATAATTATAAATAGTTTACATTTCAATTTAACTTGTAATTAAAACTTTCTAAAGTATACTTAAAGTGTTCTTATCATTTTTAAGAGAGCATTTATATAGAATGTAATGGCTCAGAATCATCAACATAAACATTAGCTGTTATGTACTAAAATATAATTACACTCCTGTGTCTCCTGAGGTTGGTAGAACTATTTACCCATATCTTAAATTAAAGTTTTCCTTTTGTTATTCTTCTGTCACTTCCCACATTTGTTAAGAAGATACAAAATAAAATAAAATTATATTTGGAAAATATTATATATATAATATATATTG
This sequence comes from Enhydra lutris kenyoni, assembly GCF_002288905.1. Classification (NCBI taxonomy): domain Eukaryota; kingdom Metazoa; phylum Chordata; class Mammalia; order Carnivora; family Mustelidae; genus Enhydra; species Enhydra lutris. The sequence continues at coordinate 15,394,708 of NW_019154108.1, read as the reverse complement.
AAAAATATTATGAAAATAAAATTATATTTTTAGTAGGATAAAAGAACATCCTCTACCACCACTAGCCTCCATCAATGAGCTCTGCCATTATTTGTTTGATGCTTCAAAAGTACAGTGAATTTTTTGAAATCAGATAAATGGTCATATTAGAAAAGTGTAGGTATGTTTAATCAATGTTAAAAATGGTCTCTTTGTAAATGGACTTCAAATAAATTTATTACTAAAATTGATTTTATTGTGTGGCTAAAGTATTAAGAAATAACATTTCTATGAGAAAATGTTGGTCAATAACTATATAGGCAATGCCTCAAAAGCATAAAGATAAATAAAACATAAGCTTCTTTATATAAAATAGGCTTCCCCAAATATTGAGGACAAAAAGACATAAATAGAGATTGGGGTAATGTGGCAGAGCTGGATATCCCTCTCACTTCCAGAGTATAAAGATGGTAGAGAATCACTTTTAATGCTTGTGATCTAAGGTTATATTTAGGTTTGGCTGAAAGATTGATCATCTTTTTATTTTGTATCCATAGATAAGTTCCTTACTCTCTCTGAGCATCAATTTACTCACTTATGAACACAAATAGTAATAGCTTCTTTGGAGGGTACTTAGGAAAATTAAATAAGATAATATTTTGAAGTTCATTTCACAAACCCTTGGAAAATGATGTCTACATTGTTATTATTATTGCTGTTGTTGTTACTGCTTCTTTGATCTAATAGATTCCAATGGACTAGATTTCAACAACATAGCAATATAGGCAGAAGAGTACTAGAGGCTGAAAAACCGAGGTTTAGGGTTTTAGTCTTAAATCTTTTATAACTATGTTGAGAAAGAGATAAAACAATTGGAGAATTTTTCCTCTTCAAAATTTAAAAAGTAAAATTTATAAATGCTTACAATTTGTTTATACTTACTGTCCATCTATTATAATTCTGGTGGGATGAGGCTTAAGAGATGATGAGAAGTCAGTACAGTAGAGTAGCATCTTATAAAGAAAGAAGGACCCTAAGTCAATGGATATCATGTAAATCAATGCAAATAGCCAATCATTCCATATACAGACCTGCTAGGGCTGTGCACAGAAATCTGGCAGGCCTGTATTGCAGATTCTAAGAGATGGACTCCAACCCTTGGGCTCTAGGGCTTTTATGTTTCATGATTAGGGAAGCATGGCTTCTCCTCTGGTTGATCAAAGGCCAAGATACACTAATAATATGAGTTGACAGAACCTTGGCTCCAATCCTATCTTGCCATCTTAAGCATTCACTGTTGAGGTTAATTCCAGCCCCTCCCCGCCATGATGGTCTGGGAAGAGAAAGTTGATGTCCAAACTTGCAGTTGACTAGGATTGATCACGTCTTTTTTTTTTTTTTTAAAGATTTATCTATTTATGTGAGGGAGAAAGAGAGAGAGAGCAGGAGCAGGGGGAGGAGCCAAAGGAGAGGGAAAGAGAGAAACAGACTCCCTGCTGGGTGTGGAGCCCAAGGTGGGGCTCAAACCCAGGATCCTGACATCATAATATAAGTCAAAATCAAGAGTCAAACACTTAACCAACTAATCCACCCATGTGTGTCCCGATGATGGATCATCTTAAGCACTGATGCAAAGCTAGTTTGCATGGAGCCTCAAGGAAAATATACTTTTTTACTGGAAAGCCAGCCTGTAAAGGATCAGTGGCAGGCAAGTAAATTCTTGCCTCTCAGCAGGTAAAGTCATACTTGTATATAATTAAAACTATCTTTGAAAAATCCAGATTTACCTAAAGAGCAGTACACATTTTTTTTTAAAAGATTTTATTTATTTTAGAGACAGAGGGAGTATGAGAGAGAGAGAGAGAGAGAGAGAGAGAGAGAGAGATCACGAGCCGGGGGAGGAGTAGAGGGAGAAGCAGATTTCCCTCTGAGCAGGGAGGGACTTGGGACTTGATCCCAGGAGCCTGGGATCATGACCTGAGCTGAAGGCAGATGCTTAACTGACTGAGCCACCCAGGCCCCTAGAGTATATATGGTTTATATATAGAATTCTGCACAGTAATCTTATGCAACTAAAAGAGAATCACTGAGGTAGGCTGAAGGAAAAAAGAAAAGGAAAGTCTATAGGGAAATACCCAGCATTCAAAGTATTTGGTTTTTAAAACAACACTGAAATCTCTGCAAGAATGAGAGTCTGGTGGAGAATCTAGAATGTTCCTACCCATGTACAGAGCTTACTCCATTCTCTTTTAGTAGAAAATCTCTACAACATTAATATTTATTAATAGGTTTGCTGTTGGAAGAATTTATCAGTTCTTAAGTTAAATATTTGAACTTTGTTCAGTGTTCACAGGTAACAAATGTTGATGCAATAAAAAACTGATGTATTATTCTTGTTTTCATACAGCATTTGAGCTTTGCTTTTGTTTTCTTGGTCAAAAGCTACTTTGTAATCAAATGGAAAATGACATGCAAAATATTACAAAGAAAGAAGAAAAATTATTAATAAAAAATGCATATTAAAAAGTCAAACACACCATTTTTCCTCTGTCACCTTATTAGAGAAAAACTACTATGTGTCAAGAAAATTCCTATCCATTGTCTGATTAATTCTTATAGTGATTCTATGATACTTATCCTAGATGAGAAAACTCAGATTTCAAGAGATGAACTGGCTTACCTTAGTTCACGCAGCTTGGGAATGACAATAGCAGAAATAAAATCCTCTTCTGTTGAATCTAGGGCTCTCTGTCCTTCTCTTGCCTTTATATCATACCTTAAAAAAATAAGTAGACATTTAGGCATCAAATTAAAGCTAAAATGCAACGTAGAAATTCACTTGTGTCTTCACATACATTTACTAAAAAAAAAAAGGGCATGAAATCAGTCTATTAAATATTTAAGTAATGGTTCTACCTATGCATGCCAAAATATTGTTATTACCTGGTTTCAGATGTTATTAGAAATATTACAGCATTACCTGGTTCTAGATATTACCGAAAATATAGTTTGCAATTCATCTGACTGAATTTACTCATATGCTTTGGGAGTGACAATTACTTCATTCTAACTCAGAGAGTTAACCAGCCAAGTGTTTGCATTTTTGGCTTTCCTTCTTAATCCTGGAAATAAGTTTCCTTCTTAAGTACTGGAAATAAGTTTAATGGCACATTATTACAACAGCTTAAAGACATTTTATTAATTTTAATTGTTATTTAGATAATGATATAACATAATTACAAAGGATGACATTTTAATATAAGAAATTATAATGCAATATTTAGCAATTAACAATTTACTTAACAAAGAATATTCCAAAAAATATTAATTTAAGACTAATCATTGAACCCCTTTTATGTTTCAGACACTTCCCAGTGCTGAAGATGCAGCACTGAACAAGGCAGACAAGATCCCTGGCTTTAGGAATTACCTCCTTAGAAGCTGGAGATTAACAATAAGCAATTGAATAAAATAATAAATAATTAACATGGATCACACATTGTATTGTATGCACCAAAGTAAACAACCAGGGAGACATGAGAAGTAACATGGGTGATATGACAGGGGAACTTCCTTTAGCAGAGAAGTCAAGAAAAGCTTCCCAGGGGAGATCTTTGAACTTATACCTGTAGATCAGACAGAGCTCATTGTGTAAAGAGCAGGGATCAAGGGGTTCCAAGTACAGAACAAGGCAAATTCCTAAGACAGGAAAGAATGTGGCTGTTGGAGAAACAGCAAGTCATTTACGAAGCAGAAAGTGGAGTAGGTTGAGAATGAGGGCTGGACAAGGGCCAGATCACAAAGAGACTTGTGGGTCTCAGTAGGAGTTTGGATATAATCCCTAGATCGATGGGAAACCACTGAAGATAGAGTCAGCAGGGGAGGGATAGAGTCTAGTTTGTGTTCAGCACTCCTGCCGGTAAGCAGTGCTCCCTTCATGCCAAACACTGTGCTAAGACCTCTCCTTCTTACCCCCATAGGTAGTCTTATCACTATCATGATAGGAGAAACAACTACAAAAAAATTATTCAGCATCACTTAGCTGATGGGTTTGAAACTCATACATCTGACTCCCAAGAGCAATGACTCAACCCCCAGGCCTGGTTTTGATAATTACTAAATGGCCTCATCAATGACACATTTTCTATTGCTGATGTTTCCAGCATTTGCTTTTCCCATTTCCTGAGACAGAGTGGGATCCAAATTTAATAATCTCTTGAGGGCTAATGGAAGTATTCATTTAAACCTAAGATTGTGGAAGGAGGAGCATAATGGCAGAAGAGTAGGAGACATAAACTTCATCTGGTCCCAGGAATTCAGCTAGTTATCAGACCATTCTGAACACCTACAAAATCAACAGGTGATCAAAGAGAAGAATAGCAGCAATTCTATGAACAGAAAAGTGACCTGTTTCTAGGAGGTAGGACATGCAGAGAAGTGAATCCAAGGCAGTATTTGGGAAGACAGACCACAAAGTGAGGGAGCCTCCATCAGCCACTTACCAGCAAGCGAGAGAGCAGTGAAGTACAGAATCAGAACGTTTAGAAGTCTGCTCTGTGGAGGGATGGCGCTCCAGAGGCTAAGCAGGGGGTGGAGCCCTCGCTAGGACAGTGTGGTCTCAGGACTCACAGGGTCACAGAAAGACCAGGGGTGTCTGAGAGTGACAGAGCTCCTAGGTATCAGAGCGGGGAAGCCAGCTATAGAGACAGAGCTGAGGAGGGGGCTCTCAGCTCGGGGTTACCTTAAACCATGATCTGAGGCACAGTTGGGCCACTACTTTTTGAGCAGGGACCCCACAAGTGGCAGGTCCTGGGAGAGCCCCTCCTTCCTCCTCCAGGAAGCATGGCGCAAGAGTGTAAGGCAGGAATCTGCTGGGTTTGGAGACTCCAAACAGGGCTGTGAGCCAGAGATAGAAACGTTCGGTAACAGGCTGGGTGAGCACAGAGAGCTGCCAAAGACCAGGGAGTTGGGTGGGGTTGACTGCTTTTCTCTGAGGGTGCACTGAGGAGTGGGGCCCGAGCTCTCATCCTCTCCAGGCTGAAGATTGGGACACCGCCATGTTCATTCCCATCCTCCAAAGCTGTACAGAAAGCGTTCAGGGAACAAAAGCTCCCAAGAGCAAAATCAAGCAGATTACTTAGCCTGGCCCCTAACAAGGACAGGGCAATTCTGCCTTGGGCAAAAGAAAAAAAAAGTCTCAAAAAGATATTTGAGAATGACTGCAACAGTCCCCTCCCCCAGAAGATCAGCAAGAGCATCCAGCCAAGACCAAGTTTACAGATTAGTGAGAACTGCAAAACACCAGTGCTAGGGGAATACAGCACATAGAATTCATGTCTTTCCCCCTCATGATTCTTTAGTCTTTCAAAGTTAAATTTTTAAAATTTTCCTTAATTTTTTCTTCTATTTTTAAAAATTTTTTTCCCTTTACTATTTTAATCTATTTTAACTATTTTATCTTACCAATACCTTTTTAAAAACCTTTTCAAATTTGCAAAATAATATTCTATCCCTTCATTGTATTTAACCTTATTTTTGGTATACATATAAGTTTTCCTTACTTTAAAATTTGGGGATATAGTTTCTTCTAACGGACTAAGATATACCCTAAATCAACCATATGCCTTTGTTCTAGTCTCCAGACTGATTACATTCTCTCCTTCTTTTCTTTTTTCTTTTCTCAACCAAATTATTATCAATTTCTTTCTTTAAATCCTTTTAAATTTTCATCTTTACAGTCATATTCCAACCTTTCATCATATTTACCCTTATTTTTGTGTATATATAAATTTTTCTGCCTTTAAAATTTGGAGAGGCAGTTTCTTCTAACAGACCAAAATACACCCAAAATCAAACATGTGGCTCTGTTCTATTCACCAGCCTAATCATATCTTTTTTTCCTTTCTTTGCCCTCTGATTTCGGGTCTCTTCTGATTTGGTTAGTGTATATTTTTCTGGGGTCATTCTTACTCTATTAGTATTTTGTTCTCTCATTCATCTATTCTTCTATGGACAAAATGACATGGCAGAAAAACTCACCTCAAAAAAAAAAAAAAAAAAGAACAAGAGGCAGTACCAACTGATAGGGACCTAATCAATACAGACATTAGTAAGATGTCAGAACTAGAGTTCAGAATAATGATTAAAAAGATGCCAGTGAGGCTTGGAAAAAGCATAGAAGATACCAGAGAATCCCTTTCTGGATAAGTAAAATCCCTTTCTGGAGAAATAGAAGAACTAAACTCTAACAAAGGTGACATCAAAAAGGCTATTAATGAGGTACAATCCAAAATGGAGGCTCTTACTTCTAGGATAAATGAGGCAGAAGAGAGAATAGTGATATAGAAGATGAAATGATGGAGAATAAAGAAACTGAGAGAGATAAACAACTACTGGATCATAAAGGGAGAATTCTAGAGAAAATTGATACCATAGGACAATACAATATTAGGATAATTGGGATTCCAGAAGAGGAAGAAAGAGAGATGGGTCAAAAGGTATATTGGAGCAAATAATGGCAGAGAATTTCCCTAATCTGGGGAAGAAAACAGGCATCAAAATCCAGAAGGCAGAGACCCCCCCCCCCTCAAAAATCAATAAAAATAGGTCAACACCCCTTCACCTAATAGTAAAACTTGCAAGTCTCAGAGACAAAGAGAAAATCCTGACAGCAACTCAGGACAAGAGGTCTATAACCTACAACAGTAGAAATATTAGATTAAAAGTAGACCTATCCACAGAGACTTGGCAGGCCAGAAAGGACTAGCATCATTTGTTTAGAGTACCAAAGGGAAAAAATATGCAGCCAATACTATATCCAGCTTGGCTGTCATTGGAAACAGAAGGAGAAATAAAAAGCTTCCAGGACAAACAAAAACTAAAAGAATCTACAAACACCAAACCAACCCTATAGGAAATATTGAAAGGAATCCTTTAAGCAAAGAAACAGCCTAAAAGTAACATAGACCATAAAGGAATAGAGACAATATACAGTAACAATCACCTTACAGGCAACACAATGGCACTAAATTCATATCTTTCAACTGTTACCCTGAATGCAAATGGGCTGAATGCCCCCAATCAAAAGACACAGGGTATCAGAATGGATTAAAAAAAACAAGACCCATCAATATGCTGTCTTCAGGAAACTCATTTTAGACTCTAAGACATCTCCAGATTGAAAGGGAGGGGGTGAAAAACAATTTACCATGCTAATGGACATCAAGAGAAAGCTGGGGTGGCAATCCTTCCATCAGACAAATCAGATTTTAAGCCAAAGACTACAATAAGAGAGGAGGAAGGACACTGTATCATAATTAAAGGGTCTGTCCAACAAGAAGATCTAACAATTTTAAATATCTATGCCCCATTACAGGAGCAACAACTATATAAACCAATTATAACAAAATTAAAGAAACACAGTGACAATTATACAACAATATTAGGGGACTTTAACACCCCCCTCACTGAAATGGAAAGATCATCTAAGCAAAAGGTCAACAAGGAAATAAAGGTTTTAAACGACACACTGGAGCAGATGGACATCACAGATATATTCAGAACATTCCATCGCAAAGCAACAGAATACACATTCTTCTCTAGTGCATATGGAACATTCTTCAGAATAGATCTCATCCTGGGCCACAAATCAGGTCTCAGCCAGTTCCAAAAGGCTGGGATCATTTCCTGAATATTTTCAGGCCACAGTGCTTTGAAACTAGAACTCAACCACAAGAGGAGAGTTGGAATGAACTCAAATAATGGAGGCTAAAGAGCATCCTACTAAAGAATGAATGAGTCAACCAGGAAATTATAGAATTCAAAAAATACACGGAAACAAATGAAAATGAAAACACAACTGTTCAAAATCTTTGGGATGCAGCAAAGGCAGTCCTGAGAGGAAAGTATATAGCAATACAAGGCTTTCTCAAGGAACAAGAAATGTCTCAAATACGCAACCTAACCCTACACCAAAAGGAGCTGGAGAAAGAACAGCAAAGAAAACCTAAACCCAGCAGGAGAAGAGAAATAATCAAGACCGAGAAGAAATCAAGGAAATAGAAACCAAAGGAATTGTAGAACAAATTAAGGAAAGTAGGAGCTTGTTTTTTGAAAGAATTAATAAGACTGATATACCCCTGGCCAGACTTATCAAAAAGAAAAGAGAAAGGACCAAAATTAATAAAATCATGAATAAAAGAAGAGAGATCACAACCAACACCAAAGAAATACAAACAATTATAAGAATGTATTATGAGAAACTATACACCAACAAATTTGACCATCTCGAAGAAAGGGATGCATTCCTAGAGATGTATAAACTACCAAAACTGAATCAGGAATAAATAGGAAACCTGAACAGACCCATAGCCAGTAAGGAGATTGAACAGTCATCAAAAATCTCCCAACAAATAAGAGCCCAGGGCCAGATGGCTTCCCAGGGGAATTCTACCAAACATTTAAAGAAGAATTAATACCTATGTTTCTGAATATGTTCCAAAAAAAAAAAAAGGAAGGAAAATTTCCAAACTCATTTTATGAGGCCAGCATGACCTTGATCCCCAAAGCAGACAAAGACCCCATCAAAAAGGAGAATTACAGACCAATATCCTTGATGAACATGGATGTAAAAATTCTCACCAAAATACTAGCCAATAGGATCCAAGAGTACAGTAAAAGGGTTATTCACCACAACCAAGTGGGATTCATTCCTGGGCTGCAAGGTTGGTTCAACACCCACAAATCGATGTGATACAATACATTAATAAAAGAAAAAACAAAAACCATATGATACTCTCAATAGATGTTGAAAAAGCATTTGACAAAATACAGCATCTTTTCTTGATCAAAACTCTTTATGGTGTAGGGATAGAGGGTACTTACCTCAACATCATAAAAGCCATTGATGAAAAACTCACAGTGAATGTCATTCCCAATGGGGAAAAACCAGAGCTTTTCCCTTAAGGTCAGGTACACAGCAGGGCTGTCCACTATCACCACTGCTATTCAACACAGTATGAGAAGTCCTAGCCTCAGCAATCAGACAACAAAAAGAAATAAAAGGCATCTGAATTGGCAAAGAAGTCAGACACTTGCTCTTTGCAGATGATATGATACTTTATGTGGAAAACCTAAAAGACTCCACTCCAAAACTGCTAGAACTCATACAGGAATTCAATAAAGTGTCAGGATATAAAATCAATGCACAGAAATCAGTTGCATTTCTATACATCAACAATAAAACACAAGAAAGAGACATTAAGGAGTCGATCCCATTTACAGTTGCACCCAAAACCTTAAGATACCTAGGAATAAACCTAACCAAAGAGTCAAAGCATCTGTACTCAGAAAACTAGAGTATTCTTGACGGAAATTGAGGAAGACACAAAGAAATGGAAAAACACTTCATGCTGATGGAATGGAAGAACAAATATTGTGAAAATGTCTATGCTACCTAGAGCATTCTACACATTTAATACAATCTCTATCAAAATACCATCAACTTTTTTCAAAGAAATGGAACAAATAACCCTAAAATTCGTATTGGAACCAGAAAAGACCCCAAATAGCTAGAGAAATGTTGAAAAAGAAAACCAATGCTGGCAGCATCACAATTCCAGACTTCAAGCTCTATTACAAACTGTCATCATCAAGACAATATGGTACTGGCAGAAAAACAGATACATAGATTAATAGAACAGAATAGAGAGCCCAGAAATGGACCCTCAACTTTATGTTCAACCAATCTTTGACAAAGCAGGGAAGAATGTCCAATGGAAAAAAGACAGTCTCTTCAACAAATGGTGTTGCGAAAATTAGACAGCCACATGCAGAAGAATGAAACTGGACCATTTCCTTACACCACACACAAAAATAGAGTCAAAATGGATGAAAGACCTCAGTGTGAGACAGGAATCCATCCAGATCCTGAGGAAAACACAGGCAGCAACCTCTTTGACCTCAGCTACAGAAACTTCTTTCAAGAAACATCACCAAAGGCAAGGGAAGCAAGGGCAAAAATGAAATGAACTATTGGAATTTCATCAAGATAAAAAGCTTTTGCACAGCAAAGAAAACAGCCAACAAAATCAAAATACAACTGACAGAATGGGAGAAGATATTTGCAAATGTGATATCAGAGAAGGGGCTAGTATTCAAAATATATAAAGAACTTATCAAATACAACACCCAAAGAACAAATAATCCAATCAAGAAATGGGCAGAAGACATAAACTGACATTTCTGCAAAGACATCCAGATGGCCAACAGACATGAAAAACTGCTCAACACCACTTGGCATCAGGGAAATACTAATCAAAACCACAGTGAGATACCACCTCACACCAGTCAGAATGGCTAAAATTAACAAGTCAGGAAATGACAGGAGAGGGGTAGGAAAGCAGAGAAAGGGGAACCCTCCTACACTGTAGGTGGGAACGCAAGCTGGTGCAGCCACTCTGGAAAACAGTATGGGGGTTCCTCGAAAAGCTGAAAATAGAGCTACCTTACAACCCAGCAATTGTACTACTGGGTATTTACCCTAAAGATATGTAGTGATGTAGTGATGTAGTGATCCGAAGGGTCATGTGTACCTGAATATTAATTGCAGCAATGTCCACAACAGCCAAACTAAGGAAAGAGCCTAGATGTCCATCGACAGATGAATGGATAAAGAAGATGTGGTATCTATATACAATGGAATACTATGCAGCCATCAGGAAGCCTGAAATCTTGCCATTTGCAATGACGTGAATAGAATTAGAGGGTATTACGCTAAGTGAAATAAATCAATCAGAGAAAGACAGTTATCATATGATCTCACTGATGTGATGAATTTGAGAAATAAGATGGAGGATCATAGGAGAAGGAAGGGAAAAAGGAAACAAGATGAAACCAGAGAGGGAGCCAAACTATAAGAGACTCTTAATCTCCGGAAACAAACTTGAGAGTTGCCAGGGGGGCAGGGGGTAGGAGGGATGCGGAGGCTGGATGATGGACACTGGGGAAGGTATGTGCTTTGGTGAGTGCTCTGAATTGTCTAAGACTGATGAACCACAGACCTGTACCCTTGAAACAAATAATACATCGTATGTTAATCTTAAAAAAGAAATTAGAATGGGGGGAGGAGGAATAGTAAATAAGACTAGAAAGGTAGTTTGAGGCTAGCTATAACACTGATGTCTATTCATTCATTCTTTCATTCAATAAATAGTAAGAACCCACATGTGCCACACAGCACTATTGTTGATAATGATGGTGGTGGGATGATGTAATAAATGAGGTAATAATAATAATGATGAAAGTAAATAAATAAACAAAATTCCCAATAAAGGTTAAAAAAAAAAAAAAAAAACCCAACACCCAAGATTGTGGTGGAGTAAAGATTCCTAGTCAGAAGATAGGTGAAGTAATTAGAACTCAAGTATATAAAAAAATGTGTGGTTGGTGCTAACCAGAACCTCTTTATTTTCACAGAGGACCACCCAGGGACCAAATAGGATTAAGCCAGCAAGAAGCACTTAAGAAAACATCACATGGAAACTCACTAGTGGTTGGTAAAATCTTATATACCACAAGAATAAAGAGATTATTGCTCTGAAAGTGGAAATAGATTTGACTCTGACATGGATGATTTAAGTACAGTCCAATTGGACATAGGTGTCTAAACTTCTCAGGATAATTCTAGTTTCAGGGGCATGTGTGTCATGTCAGCCTCCTCTGTTACCCTGCATACATGCACTAGGATAGACATGTAGTATGTTTCAGGTGTGAGGCTTTCCTTGACTCTGCAACTGTATTATTTTTCTTCATCTCCGTATTGTTCATTTCCAAAACTGCTTATTATTTTCTTGCACTTAGTGGTATCTTTTCAACAATGAAGTAACCAAAGACCCAGAGAGGACATTGCCAAAGAGCAAGGAAGTCAGGTCATGGTATATTTCATAAATTACATGATTCTTATAAATAATTATGGAAAGGGAGCTTTATATTATTTTTAGTTATAAAATAATAGTAATAATAATGTTTACTATACGCATTAGGCATGCCTCTAAGTGCTTTATACATATTAACTCTTGTAATCTTATTAGATTGTACTATTATTACTTCCATTTTGCAGATGTGGAAACTAACACAAGTGAGATTTTGTAACTTGTCCAGAGCCCCAGAGCATGTAAATGGAGCTAGGATTAAACTCCAGCTGCCTAGCTCTGAGTATGTGCTCTTAGATACTTTTTTAATCCTGTTTTATGGCAAGATCTAGAAAATATTTGGAGTCATGTAGGTCCTGAATTTTTTTTTAAAGATTTTATTTATTTATTTGACAGACAGAGATCACAAGTAGGCTGAGAGGCAGGCAGAGAGAGAGAGGAGGAAGCAGGCTCCCTGCAGAGCAGAGAGCCCGATGTGGGGCTCCATCCCAGGACCCTGGGACCATGACCTGAGCCGAAGGCAGAGGCTTTAACCCACTGAGCCACCCAGGCGCCCCTAGGTCCTGAATTTTTAATCAATGTCCAGAATTTAACAGAGCACTTGTATATCCTAGTGCCATGGAAATTCACAGCTTAGAGAGGACATTAATAGGCAGCATTATTAGAAGGGGCTCTTCAGGGACCTTACTAAGAGGGAGAGTTTTCTATCAACCTTGAATGATTCAGTCAGTGACATAAAAAATAGATGTTGTAGTGTGAAAGCATCATGAACAGGAGATAAGCCCTTTAAAAGGATTTCTGGGGTAAAAATGTAAACTCTAACTGAACAAAAACCTGCTAAGTCTCTAGAAATTGGAAGATGATTTCTCAACGTCAACCATAGAAATGAAAGGATTCTTGCAGCTTCATTTATCACTGCCCACAAAGACTGGAATCCTCCACTGATAGAAACATCTTATCAGGGGGCTCGCTTCCCCAGCGAAGTTCACATGTTGGCATCTCCTGAATGACGGGATTCATCTTGGTGTTATCACAGTTCCCTAGAGGATAAGGAACAACCATGTGGGCCTTTATTATATCCTAAGGAGTTGGCTCACATTAATGTTTTCAAGTCTCACAGTGGCTCTCTGAGGTCAGTCTTGATGGTGGGTGGGGAGCTTCTTTGCTCTGTCTCCCCGTCCTGACCCCACACTGGTCTCTCGAACCCCTCTCCTTTGGAGGAGGAGTTGCTGATCTGAGTTCAGAACTAGAGGCACAAGTTTTGTTTACAGTAGAAAAGGTTACACTTCCTTAAAGTTACCATGGGACCACCCACGAGACTTCTTGTGGTAAATTGACGTGGGCAAAGTCTGTCTCCTATGTCAAGTCACTGGCCATTTTTTTTTCTCTTTCACCTCCTCCATGATGAGACAGTGTGACTAGTCAGGTCAAAATCAACTCTGCTAATCCAGCTAACTCGGATTCAAAAGTAAAGGGATAAGAAGCCTCACATATGTTCCCAGGACCTGCCACATCCCCAACCGAGTTTTTAATCAGCAAGCCTGGATGGTGGGTTACTGGGAACTCTTCTAGATATTTCTAAAGTGGCTCCTTAGTTCTCATTTTGGATCTTTTCCTTATCAAATAATTGACTAAAAACTCCCACAAGGGGCACCAGGGTGGCTCAGCAGGTTAAGCATCCCTTCAACGAGCTCCCTGCTCAGCAGGGGGTCTGCTTCCCCCCTCTCCCTCTACCTGCCTCTCTGCCTACTTGTGATCTCTCACTCTCTGTCAAATAAATAAATAAAATCTTAAAAAAAACAAAAAAGAAAACTCCCACAAGCATTAGAATGAGTGGTAGATTACCAAACCTACCCTCCTTCCATTTCTCTAAGAGTAAATGACTTTCTCTCTCCAGGAATCAAATGAGGGAACCAACGTATAGCTGGGTTAGGTAAAGTATCACTGATACGTGGTTAAAATGCAAAACATTGAACACATGCCTCAGAGCAAGAACTATTTAATCAAAACCTTTTTTTAGTATAAGAAATGTAAAGCCTTTTGTTCCATTGCCTGCAAAAAAATCTAGAACTAACCTAGAACCCAGAATGTGTTCTTCTATAATGGGAAGTGAAAGGAAGTGGGGGGTATGAGACTGATGATCTGCTTGAGGTTGATAGAAAGGCACAGTAAATAAAGGGCACAATTAAAGGACACAGACCCAGAGCTGGCAACGATGGTTCTGGTCCCAGATTTTCACTACTTAATGTCCCCAGAGTGAGTTTCCTTTGCCGGAAGAGGAACACATTGACCTAAATGAACTTAAGCTACCTCTCAGCTCCAGGATTTCACAGCTCTTGGAAAGGGCTGCTAGGAGAATCAAATAAGATATGAAACCACTTTAAAACATTTTTTCCACAGGCAAAAACAGAAACAAAAAGCATTTTTCTACATACCTGGAAATGTATTATTATATGGCAAATTACAGCAAACTAGTTCTAAATGTCTTAAGAACACAGGATCCAGGTGATTTCCCACTTCGGTCCCCTCTGAGGGCACTCCTACCCAAAGCAGCACCCAAGGAAACACTGAAAGGCCTAGACATCCTTACAGAGCAAATGTCTCTGCTGTTGTTTTTCCGCCTGAGACTCTTTTCTTCCCCAGCTGGGGTTCCTTTGAATTGATTTCCCAGGAAGAACACTCCCATTGCCACAAATGAAAGTTGCACCTGCCATCTATAGAGAGGCAAATAGAACTCACCAGGAGGGTAATGAAACAGGTTTTGCTTAAATCAGAGAACTGGGAAATAGAGAAGTATCAGTTTGAAATTATACTTTATCACAGCAGTTAAAATAGAAGTCTAAGAAGCAGGCACTGTTTTTAGAGAAATGCAAAGAATTTGTGAATGAGGAAAAGATACAGTAATAGAATGGGGCCAAGGCGGGGATGATATGGCAGATAGGCTTGGTGAGGGTAGATGCACATGATAGAATGTTAAGAAAAAGTCCAACTATCTATAAGGGACTTTACCTACATTGATTTAAAACAACCAAACAAAACAGATATTAGAATCCCCAATAGGAGAAGGAAGTGAAGCCTAGGAAAGACAAATTGCTCTAGCAACAGGGGTAGGTAAGTAGAAGCAGACTTGTCAATGCTACCCTAAAGACAGTAGTGACTCCTCATATCCTCCTTCTCCCCATTCCTGTATTCACCACTGAAATCTCCATTTTGGAGAATCGGGGTGAGAAAAGTGTTCTGTTGTGCACACCAGTGAGTGTTCACTCACATGTCAGTGTTAGCACAACCGTAACTGTTGGCTCAGGTGCTGAAGATATGGTCCCTCCCCCAGGGACCGCTGACTTTTGTCTATCTCAATAGTGGCATTCTCAAGTATGTTGAACCAAGTAGAGAAGTCTCTGCTTTTGTGTAGTCTCTTGCAGTTTGAACATACCGTCAAGTTAACCAACTGCAAATGCCTGAGAACAGGACAGGTCACCTCCCCCACCCCCAAGGACATCGTGGGGTTTGAGGTTGAGGCAGCTGATGTTTAGGTGGTGAATGGAGGATGGGCTTGTACAGTTTTGTGTCATCGCTCAGGAGGGATTCAAATGGGAAAGAAGAACCAAATCTACTCTGGGAGAGACAAAGTCCAGCTGATATGTACAAACTACTATTATATCAACAAATGCCATTTTTCTGGTTTCCATGGTATGAAAACAGTTTTTTAAGTACAATTTTTTTCCAGTTTGTCTGCCAACAGGGACCTCTTTTCTTTCTTCTTTAATTGAAGTGTAATTGACATACAATTTTATAATAAGGATCTCTTTCCCTATACTTACACTGAGACCACTTTATCTGAAAGATCTTTATCTACCAAACTTCATTTATTGAGTAAAGCAACGTATTTGCTGAGC
The DNA here is from genome assembly GCF_002288905.1 of Enhydra lutris kenyoni. NCBI lineage: Eukaryota > Metazoa > Chordata > Mammalia > Carnivora > Mustelidae > Enhydra > Enhydra lutris. The sequence goes on along the minus strand of NW_019154108.1, from coordinate 15,378,903 downwards.
TTTATTCATCAAAGACATAACTGCCCATCAAAGCTTCTAAGGAGCTTAGGGATAACTAATATTTCCATAGTGTACTAATTATAATTCCAGGCTAAAGAAAGTTGACCTTTTAATTAACATGGGCAGCTTTGCCATAGTACATGAGCCCTTTCTACTGGCTATTTCATACTGAAATACTGAAAATAGCTTCCCGTTGTCCTATAGATCCAGGCACCTAGAGTTCAAAAACAATGGAGTTCGCTGGTCCTTGAAACTAGGTCAGGTGTCCTTTTAATGTAATCCCTTAGGACTTTCTGCAGGTTATTTCCAATCACATTTTCCACCTTGCATTGTAATTATCTTTTATTTTGGGGGGGTGCTTAAACAAAAGGCATTTATTACTAATAGCTCTAGAGGCTGGGGAGTCCAAAATCAAGATGGTAGCTTTCGTGGTTCCTGGTGAGAACTTTTGCAGATGGCCCCCTTGAGGTTGTGTCAGCACATGACCTCTTCTTTGTGCAGCCTGGGAGTTAGAGGGCCATTGTAATCGTCTTTTTACATATATATATAAAACTAGCTTTTGATTACTTAGCTACTATCTCTAATTATATGAGTATACCTACTGAATTTCTTCCAAATATGTGCTTTCCCTTTACAACATTTCCAATGGATATTATTTTCTCCATCTGACATCGCCAATATCTGTCTTGTTCCATATCCATTCAAATATTTTGGTACATATGCATTTAAAGAAATGAAAATATCCTTTCTCCAACTCCCAACCTTATAAATAGGCAGAAGCAGATGATTCACATGTTGAATGAAGGAGGAAGGGTAAAGGAAGAGGGAAAGGACAGGGAAATATTTTTTAAAAATTTATCAAAATATGAGCTTAGCTAATCAGAGAAGGTGAACAGCAATGCACAGAGGGTAGGCTCACCAGCTGTATGTGACTAGAGTTTACAGACTGAGGCAGAAATGATGGGGGATGATGGTGCACATTGCAAGTCATGTGTTCACCAAGAAGAAATTAGGTTCTCTCTGGAAGCTAGAGAGTTATTGAAGAATTTTAGAAAGATATATTTGTGCTTTTGAAAACATAATGGCTCAGACCATACTGTGACATGTGTGTAACCCAGATGTCAGCAGCATTGACCCTGCCCAGGGACACAATGGAAACACCCTTGGGTTCTCCCAAGTCCATGGTCTTCTCATAGATCTCTGCTATTTCCCAGGGAATTCCTGTTTGGCTTCCCCAGTCTCTGGCTCCTGTTCTCGTTCAACATCGTCCTAATCAAACATCCAATTCTCTCCTTCAGTTTAAAACACACAATAAAACAACAGTTTCATTTTGTTTACACAGTCTTTGTTTTTTTGTTTGTTTTTTAGTTTTGATAGCATGGTTTCATTTCGTTTGGTTTTGAAAACTGCACAGATTGCTTAGGAAAGATACAGAAAGGTTTACATCTCAATGATGTAAACTGATGGAAAATGAAGTATTATTCCCAAAATATCCTTGGCAATCCACTGCCCTAGGGCTTTACTGGGTTGCTTTGGGCACTCATCTCTACTTTTTCCCTATTGGACCACTATGATTTTCACACTTCTTTTTGGAATATTCCAGGAAGTAGTAATGCCTTTCCCTCTATTTGAACAGCATGCCCTCTGCTTCCATGTCTGATTCCTGTGGACATCTCTGTCTTGGGGTGGATCCAGCTGACCCCAAACAGGCATATCAAGGCATAGTCTCATAAAGAGTATTTCTTTCTCAGAAGAAACTCTCAAACAAATGTTAGCAGAGTTAGATTTTTTTCGTCGTTATAAAAAAATGATTGAAAGGAGGCAGAGTTGCAACGGAGAAAAAAATAGTTGGTGCAGAAATATAAAGGGAAAAATCATGAGAAACCTGAAATAGTAGCAGCGCAGATAAAATGGTTATTTCTAGAGATAATGAGACAAATCAAGAGTACTTGAAGATGGATTGGATACCAACTTTGCGGAGGGAGAGATAGGATCAAAAATAATTTTATTTTCTTACTAGGGCAACTGGGACTATCATAAATGATAATGATATTCACCCAAGGTAGAGAATACTGAAGGATTGTTGTTAGTTGGTATATTATTTTTTTTTTAAGTATTGAGTTGAGATGTCTGTGGAACATGCAGTGAAGTTGTCTACTAGGTCATTGGATTTCCTGGTCTGGAACTTAGGAGAAAGACAATTAAATATCACCTGAATTTCAGTAGCTTTGAAGCCATACAATCCTGGGCCAGTTTAATGTGAATGAAGAAGAGAAGTAACAAGAAAACTGGGAAGACATCTACACATAAGTAATAGAGAGAGAAAAAGTGGTCCTTGCAGAGCTAGGAGGGACTGACAGAATGGAGTAATAATGTACTATAATAACCAGGAAGGAACTAATGTCTTGAAAGCCAAGAGAAGAAAGTCTCCAGAAGGAGAGAAACTGATCACAGTGTTAATACTGAACAGAAGTCAAATTCTGGGGGACCAAAATCCTCCACTGCATTTTCTTCTTTACTGAAGGAAGAAAAACAGTGTGAGATTTGGCTGATGTGAATTAAACAGCGGTTTTAATTTCTTCTCAACTCTAATAATTTACTTCTCTTTAATCCAGTTTTCATTACCAACAGGTAAATATATTCCGAATGTTCCAGTATATGACTTTCTTATTTTCACACCTATGGAATAATGATAATCATAGATGCACCTGAGGGGTAATACATCATCTCCATCTTAACTGATAAAGCCAAAAGTCACAAGGAAACCAACATTAGCATAGAATAACATTAGCCTAGCCATTACAAAGCTTCTGCCACTGCCTGGCGAAAATTAGGCATATTTAGTAGCTGCATGCGATCTTTCAGGTCACTGGGTCAGACATTGTAGTAAATGGTATAAGAGAATGAATACAGATTACTGAATGCCCAGAAACATATCTATTAGGAGGATATGCGCTAGGAGAGCAGTAATTTGATTTTTTTAAAATCTTATTTTCTTCCTTTATACATTATTCAGATAGTTATAACAAGATCTCCTTCAGTATAATCTGCCTGGCTGCCTAATGTTAACAGATACTATTCTTTAAGAGCAAAGGATAATATCCAGAAGTATTCTCCAACCTAAGAGAAAACATTTCATAAAAACTGACATGGTGAGTGCTGTGCTATGCCACCTAGACCACCTGACCCCAAGCTCAGGGTACCCATTCTATGGGCTTCGGGGAGAGCCCTGACCACTCACAGCTGAGACCCTCCCTCAGCCAGAAACACTGCCTCATCCAAGTTTATGCACAAGGACAATCCACACCCGATGACTGGCTGTTGGGGATAGAAAGCCAGACCCCCTATCTGGTTTCTACCCTGTATCTGGACAATTCTACAGCGTCAAGCCAATCCCAACACTCCTGCAGCCAGCTGAGTCCTCTGTGGCAACTACATACAGTTCTACCCCTTCCTTTGCCCAAGTCCGCTTCCCTCACTCCCTCATTGGCCTTGATCCCAAGAGCGCCCCCACCCGGTCCCCAACTCCCTGCATACAAATCTCAATGTCTCCAGGGCTGGTTTTCCAGGGAACCAAACCTGAGATAACTGCTATTACATGTTTATTTAGATGTTCAAGATTGAGAGATAGTCAATCTTCTAAAGCATTTAGCATTATATCTGCTTCTAAACCTTTAAAATACAAAAGGACAAAGTGATGATAATATACATTTGTAACTGTCAGTCATCCACATTATGTAGGCTCATAGTTCAGTTAAAATGATTGCACCTTCCATCATTTCTGTACAAATGCCATATTAAGTAGAGGGTTTCTCATCTCTTAATTTAACCACTCATCTTTCCTTCTTCTTGAAAATTTTAGGAAGTCTGTTGTGCTTTTGCTGTTTATAGTGTTATTGTTGATTATTTCTTTTTTTAAGATGTTATTTACTTATTTGACAGAGAGAGAGGGCACAAGCAGGGGAAGTGGCAGAGGGAGAGGGAGAAGCAGACTCCCCGATGAGCAGGCAGCCTGATGCAGGGCTCAGTCCCAGGACCCTGAGATCATGACCTGAGCTGAAGGCAGCTGTTTGACCAGTCGACTGAGCCACGCAGGCACCCCTATGGTTGACTATTTCTATCTTCCTTTTATTAACTTTGATTATTGCTTTCTTTATACTTAAATGTACCCAGTCATCGTCATTTAACCTTTTATATCATCTATAATATCCACTGCATTAGCTTATAGAAATGTCCTTTACAGTATTCTGTGTCCTTGAAAGTATCTATGGTTTTTTTTCTTCTAGATTTACTTCCTCCTTCTTTTTTGAAACATGTCCCTCAACAATTCTGCCACTTTTTTGTATTTTTTTAAAATATTTTACTTATTTACTTAACGTATTTAGAGAGTGTGAGCAGAGGGAGGGGCAGAGAGAATTCAAGCAGATGCCTTACTGATGGCAGAGCCTGACGTGGGGATTGCTCTCACAACCCTGAGATCATGACCTAAGTTGAAATCAAGAGTCCAACGCTTAGCTGACTGAGCCACTCAGGGACCCCACTCCTTCTTTTTTTTTTAAGGACCGAGTCTTCATTTACCTTAATCAACCCTATTATATTTATTTGTTTATTTATTTATTTATTTATTTATTAAATTTTATTTTCTTTTTTCAGTGTTCCAAGATTCTTGCTTATGTACCACACCCAAGATTTTATTTATTTATCTTAAAAATAGAGAGAGAAAGAGAGAGCCAGAGAACACAAGCTGGGGAAACAGCAGAGGGAGCAGGAGAAGTGGGCCCCCCACTGAGCAGGGAGCCGGATGTGGGCTTGATCCCAGGAACCTGAGATCGTGACCTGAGTCGACTGAGACACCCAAGTGCCCAAACCCTCTTATATTTTAAAGGTTGTTCTGTTAACAGTTTAAAATGGGATTTTAATGATGTATTAGAGAAATTAGAGGTACCCTAATTATGACTAGTCAATCCCTCTATGCCCATGGATTCCCCCCTAAAAAACAAAAATTTAAAGAATTAAACAACATGGTGTACAAGATACTATTCCAAATCTGGCAAAGACAGAAGCACAACAACTTGATCTAGACTAAAAACCTCATCAGAACGCAACCCCAGCTCTTATTATCAACTAATTCTGAAGAATGGTTGTGCATTCAGACCCTAAAGTCAAGAAGAAATGAGAAAGATAGCTGACCTCATACATCTGTTTATCCTGTGGAAGCTAGAATAGGAACAATGCACAGATAAATGCACAACTTTCACATAATGTGATCTCAACATTCCCAGCAGCTTGACCCATCCCTTCGAATGTTCTCCTAGGGAGAAACAAGAAAGAGAGTAGGCAGATGGGGCTGGAAAGAAAAACAGTCTCTATACTTTGATACACAGACACACACACTGATGGAGAGGAAAGTTTTTATTTTCCTGAAGTTTTTACTTCTGCTGACTTTCCCTGCTTTTGAAAAATTAGGCTAGCCAAATAGAAAGAAGCACTCTTACCATGTATTTCTATAAGGGGTACTATTTACCTGATTTTTCCTACTCTGGAAATCAGAATTTTTTTTCTAAACTCAGGATCCCCTGGGGTAATGAATATTACCTAGTATCACCAGGCTGTTATAATAGTGAAATATACCATCATAATGTGTACAAATATCTGTCATCCTCTACAAACTCCCCCATCCTGATTTTATCTATACACTTTCTCTTCACAGTCCATCAACTGAAGAGATAATGCCTCACACTGTAGGGGACCCCAGAACCCTGCTCTAGCACCATAAATGGTGGCCACACCGATTAGTCAGGTGTGATAAATCACACCTGAGTCTTTGAGAATTGGGCCTACATACATAATACAAAATTGAGAGGAATTTCTTCTTTTAGGATTTTATAAAGATGAGAAAGGTATATACCATGTACTAATGAGGTATGTCCTGTTATTACCTGTATTTTATAGCTGAAGAAACCAAGGCTTGAGATGATAAGCGATGTTGCCAAAAATGCACCTTTACCAACTGAAATGAGAAGAATATACATTTTATTCGGCAGTGGATTCTGGTAAGAATTTCCCATGTCTCTATGTTCATGTGGTTAAGAAAGTAGAATGGGTTCTACTGGTTTCTCCATAGTGTCTCCACCTTATTCATCCCCCATGTGATCTAATTAGTACTAAGACCAGTTCTTTCTTCAAGTCTTTCTTATTAATTCTTGGTCTTTTTTTTCAGTTCAAGTATAGTTGACACACAATGTCACATTCATTTCAGGTGTACCTATAGTGAGCCAACAAGTCTATACATTATGCTACTGTCACCATACACTATTACAATAACATTAACTATATTCTCTATGTTATACCTTTTATCCTTTTAACTTAAACATTCCATAACTGGAGGCCTGTACTTCCCACTCCCTATCATCTATTTTGCCCGTAACCCACCCCCATCGCCCTGGCAACCATCAGTTTGTTCTCTGTATTTATGGGTTTATTTCTGATTTTTGTTTGTTCATCATTTTGTTTATTAGATTCCATATATATATGAAATCATATGCTATTTGTCTTTCATGTCTGAAATGTTTCACTTACTATAATAACATAATCGTTCCATCCAAGTTATCACAAATGGCAAGATACCATCCTTTTTATGACTAATATTCCATTTTATAGATATCTATACACATATATGTATATATATATGTATACACACACCACGTATGTATATATGTGTATAAACACACACACACACATTTTTGTCCATTCATCTATCGATGGACTCTTGGGTTGCTTCCATATCTTGGCTATTGTAAATAATGCTGCAGTAAGCATAGGAGTGTCTATATCTTTTTAAATGTGCTTTCATTTTCTTTGGGCAAATACCTAGTGGTGGAACTACTGGATCATATAGTATTCCTATACTTAATTTTTTTAGAAACCTCTGTACTGCTTTTCCACAGTGGCTGCATCAGTTTACATTCCCATCAACAGTGCATGAGGAGTCCTTTTTCTCCACATCCTCGCCACTACTTTCAATTTCTTATCCTTTTAAATTTAGCCATTCCGACAGGTGTAAGGTGATATTGTGGTTTTGATTTGCATTTCTCTGATGAGTAATGATGTTGAGCATCTTTTCATGTGTCTGTTGGCCGTCTGTCTGTCTTCTTCGAAACACTGTCTATTCAGATTCTCTGCTCATTTTTTAATCAGATTGTTTTTTGGTGTTGCATTGTTTGGGTTCTTTATATTTTGGATATTAACACCTTATTGATTCACCCTGAGTCTTGATCTTTCCTTACTGAACCACTACTGTCTTTAAGATGTCAGTATTTCCTGGCTTATTTCTGCTGTACCCTAATTTGTTTTACAGAATGCTCTTACTTTTCTCACCTTCAAATAATTTCTTTTGAAACCACTTCCTTTGCCAGCTGTTGCCCTGCTCTGTAGAGAAATTCAGCCAAGAAATCACTGCATTCCTTGTCTGCAATCCTTCTGCTAATGTCTCCTAAACCCACTTGAGCAGGATTTTCTCCCATCAGTATACTGAAGCTGCTCTTGTAAAGATCTCAATTTATAATCACATTGACAAATCCAGTGGCCGATTCTCAGTCCACGCCTGACTGAATAAAGAACAGTGTTTGAGACCCTGGATCACTATATCATCTGTGACTACATGTCTGTGATTTTCTTTGGAATATCCAGGATGCTATCCTTCCCTGCCTTTCCTCCCATCTCACTGCTGCTCCTTCTCATCTACTATGCTGGTGCCTCTTAATCTCTCAGAACTCTTGAAATTAGAGCTCTCTCAGGGCCATGACCTCCTCACTACACTCACTTCTCTGTCTACTCTCTTTGGCTATAGACCTAGGAATAGAATTGGTGAGCCATATGGTAATTCTATGCTTAACTCTTTGAGAAGCCACCATACTGTTTTCCACAGTAGCCAAACCATTTCACATTTCTACCAGCAATGTGCAAGGGCTCCAAATTCCCCACAGCCTGTTCACACTGGTTAATTTTAAAATGGTTTTCCATTTAAAATTATTGTTATAGCATCCCAGTCCATGGTGACTAATGACTGACTAAAGATATTGAACATCATTTCTTTTCTTTTTTTTTTTTAAGATATTTTTATTTATTTATTCAACAGAGAGAGACACAGTGAGAGAGGGAACACAGCAGGGGGAGTGGGTGAGGGAGAAGCAGGCTTCCCGTGGAGCAGAGAGCCTGATGTGGGGCTCGATCCCAGAACCTGGGGATCATGACCCGAGCCAAAGGCAGACACCTAACCATTGAGCCACCCAGGTGCCCCTGAACATCATTTCTTGTGCTCATTGGCCATTTACATATCTTTGAAGAAATGTCTATCCAAGTCCTTTGTTCACCTTTTCATTAGGGCTTTGTATTTTTATTGTTGAATTAAAAGAGTTCTTTATATCTTTATATATATCCTGAATACTATACCCTTATCAGACATATTACTTGCATTACTACATATTTTCTCCCATTCTATAGTTTGTTTTTTTCACATTCTTGAAAGTGTCTTTTGAAGCATAAAAGTTTTCATTCTGATGAAATTTTATTTACTTATTTTTTCTTTTGTTGCTCATAGTTTTGGTGAAAGGAAGGTTTTAAAGCCATTTTAGTGGGAAAAGTTTCTTCCTACTTGTTCCAAACTTTAATCAAATTCTAAATGTAAATAATACCATGACCCATCTTTGTAACCCCCAGTCAGTATCACCCAGACAACAGTAAATCTGGACATCACCACTCATTATCACAGAGCAGTGCCTCCCACTGCCTGCTATTTCTTTCCTGTGGAATGAGCTTCCCTGTCATAACGCTCCTGGCCTGTGTCCATCCCCTGTCTACTCTTCTTCATGATCAGTAAGCAGAATTAGGAGTGATAAACTGGCAAAATTGGCACTGCCCCTCCTTTTCTCTTGACAGCTGGCTTGCCCATGGAGAACCTGTGTCCTGCTCTGCTATCTGCCAGTGGTTTTGAAAGGGCCTGAAGCTGTGGGTATACATTTGATCAAATCTTATATCTGTAATAAAGCTGATGTTCTTATTTACATATACTTTTCCCATTCATTCATTTATTCATCCATCCATTCAACTGATAAAGCATGTTCTAGGCCAGGTCCTATCTAACATGCTGGGGATAGAGCCATAAACAAAATAGACAAAAAAAACCCAAAAAACCAAAATACCCTTTGTTCATTGATCTATGATGAAGGTTGGGAAAAACAAACAAGATAAATAAGTGAAATTATGTTAGTTAAGAACTTGCACAAGGAATGCAGAGGTGTCATTTTATTGGCCCCCTCCTATCCCAACAATGACCAATCCCTAGAGTTTTTAGTCTCATGACTCAGAAAAGTTATCATTTTCTCTGATTGACATTCTTGGTTGCAAGCAAAAGAAAGTAACTCTGGCTCTCTAATGTATAGGTGAGATTAATACTATCTTCTAGAGGCATTTGCAAAGTAAAGAAGTAGATTTGAAATGTAAGCAGGAGCCAAGGGGATCTATAATCCCTGACCACACAGGGCTCAAGGCTCACATCTCCACAGCTCCTTCTTAAGGCTCAGGTTCCCAGACAGGAATAACCTAACAGTGGAGTCGAAATCACATGTGCCTGCTCTGGTTGTCAGAGATAAGATGAGAGAATAACGAGCTTTTTTCAATTTCCAATAGCGAAAGGTATGGATCTGTTTCCTACTGAGACCTATGTAATGAGATCATTTAAAAATTGAACTGGTTGGATGTTGGGCTGCCTGCCTGGCCAAAAGAGACATATATCCATTATATTAACACCATGGTCTTTCTTGCCCCTTAAGTTCTGTTAATCTTACTTTCAACTTCCTTTTTTATAAACAATGCTTGGCCTGCTTTTTTTCCTTTCTTTTAATCTTATGGCTAGAAACTGGAAAAAAATGCCATTTGAAACTGCAAGTACTCTTGTCTCCTGACAGATGAAGAATCGAATTAAACTTTGAGGCAAATTGCTCCTTCATTTTTATGGAAAAAAACCCACCTCAATTCAACAACACAGCATCCATTCCAAGTACCGATGTTTCTAGTAGAGTTATGTCTCTGAAGACTTAGTTGGCTTGTTGAGATGAATGTTCCTCATTTTCTGGTGGGGCAGTTTCTATCCCCTATCTATTATTGTTTGTTTTGTAGGGGTGTGTGTGTGTGTGTGTGTGTGTGTGTGTGTGTACTCAAGTTCAAGCACTTTCTCAAAGGCAGTTTGGGAGCAAAAACTCTAAAAACTAAAGAAATATGATATTTACTGTGAGCAGACAAGACACTGTAAAAAGAAACTGGAAATAAAATGCTCTACTCATGATATTGCTCAGCAGGGAATAACACAGAATGTGGAAAATATACTTTTTTTTTTTTTTTTTTTTTTTTTTTTACATTGTTGAGGTGTGATGATCTTTGGAGGCTCCAGGACAAGACCATAAAGGAACGGATTGTGAGTCAGCTCCACTCAGGGGAGGGAACATCCCACCAGCATCAACTTGACAACTACTTTATGTGGCTACGGCCACTTTCACCATTCCATGCACTTCTCCACTCAGGACCCCAAACCTGGAGCCACTCTCCTGTGACCAACGAGAGAGCTGCCTCTCCCTAGCCCCTCATGTCACTGGCTCCTGAGATGATATCTGACATGAGGGTTTCTCGGTGGCAGGCCCTGGGAATCCGTCCGCAGTCTAATTGCAAGGCTGACTGAGCAAGCCAGTGGGGAGCCCTGACAACTCCTTTAGAGGGAGAAGGTCTTTGCCACCATCCTCTCCTCCTTACCAACCCATTCCCACTGAGGTGGGGGATCCCCAAACGTAAGAATGAATTTGAATAGACAAAACAATGATAATGCCCACCGCACATTCCAACATCGTTTTAAATACGGTGGTGTCTTATAATACAAAGCAATGTTAGTCTTGCGACCAACACCTTCATTTTCTACCTTAAAACCAAGAGATACAGCAGTATAATTGCCTGATGAATAGAAATTTAAATTTTCTGTCATTAAAATTTCTTTAAATTCAGTTATTCAACCCAATCAATAAGTACTTACAAATGCAGAATCTTAACTCATGGTATTTAGTAATAATTTAGGTTAGGAGAGCTGAAAGCAAGGTAGAATGCCTTACACAAAGATTTAATTAAATATCTGAAAATTACTCATTAAAGAAAGAAATTTAGAAAAAATACAATTTTATAGTTATACTATATCCCTGAATGTTTTCTGCATTTACATTCTTTTCTAAGTTTTTGCATATCTCTGATCTTTTTCATCTTAATGTCTTATGGAATCAACTCAAAATATCAGTTTAAAATGAATTTAAAAATTTAAAAATTTTAATTTTAAATTTTTAAAATTTTAAATAAAGGCAATAGAAAAATATCAAACTATATATGTATCTTAAATATATATACATATATATATTTTTTTAATTTTTATTTATTTTTTAAATTTCTTTTCAGTGTTCCAGAATTCATTGTTTATGCACCACACCCAGTGCTCCATGCAATACATGCCCTCCACAATACCCACCACCAGGGTCTCTCACCCCCCTCCCCTCCAAAACCCTCAGTTAGTTCCTCAGAGTCCACAGTCTCTCATAGTTCATCTCCCCCTCCAATTTCTCCCAACTCCCTTCTCCTCTCCATCTCCCCCATGTCCTATGTGTTATTCCTTATACTCCATATATATATTTTAAAGAGCACTAGAGACACAGAGATATCTCTCCTGAATCTCAAAACATATTTTTAAACACTGTGTACTGAGCACATACTATATGACAGAAAACACAGTTTGTTATTGAGAGAGACTAATGGAATATATTTACCTTTCACACCTAAGTAGTTAACCTCCCTTTAGTTAAATTTTGTTATTGGTGTGAAGTAGGATATATTTTAATTTCCTTCAATATGAAAAACTTTTCCAGAGCCATTTATTAAATCATATACCACTCCTTCATTGATCTGCAGTGCAGGCTTCCTCATCTATCTAGCTGAAATTGAGACATGGCCCTCTGTTATGCCCACTGTACTGTTTCACCATCTCTGCATTAGTGGTGGGCTCTCCAAGCACATAAACTGCTCCTGAGCAGCCTTATTTGGGGAAGGTGGGATGGGTTCATGCACCTGGTTCCTGTGATGCAGGCAGCCAGTCACCTGAAGGGCAGTCCCAGAAGATGGGCCTGTTTCAGGGTTTGTGAATGCTGAAAGTGACATCCAGAACCAATCCTAAATGACTCTCTGTGCTATTATTTCTTCCTATCACCCCAAAACCTCCATTAAAATCATGGTAAGTAAGTGAAACCATATGTGGAGCATAAGGAATAGCACAGAGGACATTGGGAGATAGAGAAGTGAGTTGGGGAAATCGGAGGGAGAGACAAACCATGAGAGACTGTGGACTCTGAGAAACAATCTGAGGGTTTTGGAGGGGAGGAGGGTGGGGGTTGGGTGATCCTGGTGGTGGGTATTATGAAGGGCACATATTGCATGGAGCACTGGGTGTGGTGCATGAACAATAAATCTTGGAACAGAAACAGTTAACAAAACCAAAAGACAACTGACAGAATGGGAGAAGATATTTGCAAACAACATATCAGATAAAGGGCTAGTGTCCAAAATCTATAAAGAACTTAGCAAACTCAACACCCAAAGAACAAATAATCCAATCAAGAAATGGGCAGAAGACATGAACAGACATTTCTGCAAAGAAGACATCCAGTTATACTATACAGTATACATGGCCAACAGACACATGAAAAAGTGCTCCACATCACTTGGCATCAGGGAAATACAAATCAAAACCACAATGAGAGACCACCTCACACCAGTAAGAATGGCTAAAATTAACAAGTCAGGAAATGACAGATGCTGGCGAGGATATGGAGAAAGGGGAACCCTCCTACACTATTGGTGGGAATGCAAGCTGGTGCAACCACTCTGGAAAACAGCATGGAGGTTCCTCAAAAAGTTGAAAATAGAACTACCCTATGACCCAGCAATTGCACTACTGGGTATTTACCCTAAAGATACAAACGTAGTGATCCAAAGGGGCACGTGCACCTGAATGTTTATAGCAGCAATGTCTACAATAGCCAAACTATGGAAAGTAGATGTCCATCAACAGATGAATGGATAAAGAAGATGTGGTATATATATATAATGGAATACTATGCAGCCATCAAAAGAAATGAAATCTTGCCATTTGCGATGACGTGGATGGAACTAGAGGGTATCATGCTTAGTGAAATAAGTCAGTCAGAGAAAGACAACTATCATATGATCTCCCTGATATGAGGAAGTGGAGATGCAATGTGGGGGGTTAGGGGGGTAGGAGAAGAATAAATGAAACAAGATGGGATCGGGAGGGAGACAAACCATAAGTGACTCTTAATCTCACAAAACAAACTGAGGGTTGCTGGGGGGAGGGGGGGTGGGGTTATGGACATTGGGGAGGGTATGTGCTATGGTGAGTGCTGTGAAGTGTGTAAACCTGGCAATTCACAGACCTGTACCCCTGGGGATAAAAATACATTATATGTTTATAAAAAAATAAAAAATAAAAAAATAAAGATAAAAAAAATAAATCTTGGAACACTGAAAAAAAATTAAATTAAAAACAACAATAACAACAACAGCAACAACAACAAATCGTGCTAATTTTTATAGCCTTGCCTCATCTTTTGCCAAGAGAAAGAAGATGAGATACCAGGAAGTAATGAGATGAAATAGTACAAGGCAGAATAGCTTTGGGGAGACAAGATTCCATAAATATTTTCCTGTTTCTCCAGCCAGGGCTTTCTGAGAAAAGAGCACTGGCACCTGTGTTAAAGAATAAATGAAGAGCAACCTAAAGATAGAGACATCTAGAGAGATAGAGAGATTTATCTCCCTGGACCCATTTGTTTACATCACAGAATGGCGAAGTAGACACTTTTCTTATCTCTCCCCAGAAAGGATTTATTTATATTCCAAACAAAATCCTCTCTTTCCCTCCCTCTCTGCCTCCTTCTCTTTTACTTTTTTTTTTCTTTTTCTTTTCCTCCTCCCCTACATCCCTCCAAGCTCCCAGAGTGGGGTCAGATATGCCAATAAGCCTGATATAAATTCCAAGTTTCATAATTTGGGGGTTTCACCCCTGTATGCAAACACCCTTACGTACAAGTAGAGATGCAACACAGTTCCCTGTGCCACCCCATGAAGAATTAGGGCTTGGGGAACTGATGCAAACTGTTCTATAAGGAAGGTCTGTTCCCTGACCCTGGGATGTCATGTTTATGGATCTAGATAGAGATGATAAACATATAGATGTGGAGAGGGAGGCAGACTGGGATTGAGATAGAGACGTAAAAGGATGACAGGTGAGCTTGTTAACTTGTAGGTAGGGTTAGAGTTCAGACTTTTCACAGCTTCAGACTTACCATCAGCTACAATCCAAGTAAAACTGTTCTGGAGGTGATAGAAAGTGATCTTGTGTGGATTAAACAGGCAACGTGGGGACCAGAAATCTGGAGCTGGATGGCACTGGGTCTGTAAGAGGCATCCAGGGCAGATCTGCTTTCAAAGATTCCTAGTAGCTCTGCAGAGTGAGAAAATTGGTAATAGACAGAACTCACTGGGATCAAGGGATTTGGGAGATGAGGTTGGAGAGGCAGGCTGGAGTATGACCAGAGTTACCAAGGTCACCTTGAAGAATTTGGACATTATTATATAAGTAATAAATACTTCTAAGCAATGATCAGATTTGTGAGTTGTGTATGTGTTTTTTTTTTAAAGATTGCTCTGACAGCCATGCCTAGCATACATGACAGGAGGCGACTAGCAGCAGAAACTAAAAAGTAGAAACTACTATACTAGTCTAGGTGACAGATGATGAAGTCTTCCACAAAAGGTCTACAGATTCTAGTCCTGTCTCTCTTAACTTGATGTTAAAGTTAGAACTAGCTTCTCTGACAATTGAAGATGTATTTGTTCCTGTTTCCAGAATTAGGCCTCTAGCAAATATGTTTCTTGTGTTCATTCAAATCGAATATATAGTTAATTTTCCACTACATATCCTCTTGCTAACACTGCTCCTTACAACTAAATATATCTTTCCCTGGAAGGGTCTTCGTACTTCTGTTCCTGCATAGAAGCCATGTATTTCTTATTTCCTTTCCCTTTTATCCTCTTCCTTCTCTTATTCTGTAGCCCTTAGAGAAGACAAAATGAGAACACCAGAAGTGTCCTTCTTCCCTTGCGCCTCACTCCTTCTGTTCCTCCTCTAACTTCTCAGTTTCTTCCTGTCACTCAATTCATGAAAGCTCCCATTTTTAGCTGATGGTTAACACTGACAATGTCCCTGGCTAGAGCCAAGGAAAGAATATTTGGGGCTTCAGCTACCTCAACTCCTACGTGTCTGGGGTCCTAGCGTCCACCGCTGTTGATCTTGGCATTCTCTTTCTCCTGCAAGTTCTGTATCATTTGAATCCATGCCTTCAGGGCATCCTGACCCTTCTTCATCTGCTTGATACCTGTTGGAATCTCTATGGATTCTCAGTCCATTCATTAATTTTTCTTCTTCTCTCTATTGATGTCCATGTTACTTTGATCTCAGGAAGCATTTGACCATTGGAGACTAGCTCAACTTACACTTCCAATAATTCTGCAAATAAGCATAACAAAGATATTATCTCTGTTTTGTAGATGGGAAAACTAAGTTACAGAGACATGAAATGACTTGTTTCAGTCACATGGTTAATTGGTGTCAGCATCAGGACAAAGAGCCTGGCTCCCTTACCCATCATGCACTACTCTTTCTAGGATGATAGCCTAACCAGCAAGACACATTTTTCCCCCCCAAATCAAAGGCTTCCATTCATACCCAAGGATTTAACTGAAGCTTTTCATAATACTCATAAAAAAAGAAAAAAAAAATAGGGAAAGCTTAGAATAGCCTAGAATGCCATGATTCAGATTGCCTTTCTCTTAAAAAAGAAAAAGTCGGGCCTAAAGCTTTGTCAAAACACTTGCACTGTATTTCAGACACAGACTAGAGAATTTATAATTATCTAGAGTTCAAGATAAAACCTTTCAAAATTATTTCCAATATATATATTCCCATAAAATATTCCCAATATAATATTCCCATGTAACAGAGGGAATGTGTTTAATGATTTCATAGTATAATCAAAATAACTCAATTTCCATCCCATTATCCATATATTGAGGAAAAATGAAATCTAGAGAGTATTTTAGTCACATCATTATATGATCATATTATTTAGTTTTAGAAATATTAGTTCATGTTTCAATGGCTTAAGAGATAAATATCTAATATATAACTTGATGCTTTTTTCAGACATTGAAATAATACTGAAATTCCAAGAAACTGCTATTAGTTTCATCTATCTTTTCTGGGTTTGGGGTTTTTTTTTTTTTTTTTTTTGGTCTCTATTTCATTTATTTCTTCTTTGATCTTTATTATTTCCTTATTTCTGCTAATTTGAGGGTTTGTTTGTTCTTTTTCCAGTTCCTTTAGGTGTAAGTTTAGATTATTTGAGACCATAAACTTCCCTCTTAGAACTGCTTTTTCTTCATCCCAAAGATTTGGAACCATCGTTTTCCATTTTCATTTGCCTCAAGGTATTTTTTTATTTTCTCTTTGATTTCTTTGTTGACCCATTGGTTGGTTAGCAGCGTATTCATTGCGGCTAGCTGCAATGACGGTTGCTACTACACTGGGCGTGCTGGTGGGCAGGGGTTGGCCCGCTGGCACAGCTAGCTCAGAGGCCTGGCTGTAACTGTTGTGGGTTTACTAGTAGGTGGGATTAGGCCCTGATGCAGCTGGAAGAGAGGCTCAGTTACAACTGCTATAGATGTGCTGGTGGGCAGGGCAACCTTCCCAGTCCCCTGGGGTGGGAGTCACTTTGGGAGCCACCAGTCCAGACCAAGGCTGCCTGCTGGGTGTGGGAGGGTAGGGCTGTTTAGGGGGGCACCTGCCAAGAAGGTATTTTGGAGGAGGTGACACGAAGGCAGGACAAGCAGTGCTAGCAAGATAAATGGAGAATGTCAGAACTGGCTCTTACTGGTGTCCAGCCAGTTTGGCTAAAGGAGAGCAAGAAAAATGGCACCCACCAGCACTTCTGTTCTTGGAGAAGGTTCCTATAGATCCCTGCCCCTCTGGAACATGCCCTAAAATTAGTCAATTATTCTTTCACATATAACCCAGGAGCTTTTCAAATTGCTGCATCTGTGCTGGGTCTAGGAGTAAGTGACATAGGGCACTGGCCCTTTCAGAGCAGAATCCTGGTTTCTGATAGCCCTCCAACTCTCCCAGAATTAAGCTCTATTGATTTTCAAAGCTAGACATTAGAGGAATCCATCTTCCTAGTGCAGGTGCCCAGGAATGGGTATGCCTGATGTGGAGTTTGAGCTCCCCACTCCCCAGGGAGGCACTTCATGCTTGTAATATCTCTCCCTCTTGTGAGTTGTCATGCTGGGGTTTTGGTTTCTGGTTGCATCTCTGTCCCTCCTACCCTTCTTGATGTGACTATTTCTTGTGTCTATAGTTCTGCTAGTCTTCAGGTCATTTTCGGAGTGAGTTGCATTGTATGTAGTCACACACATCAGTGTATTTGTGGATAGAGGTGGGCTCAGCATTCTCCTACTCTGCCCTGTCTTCTGAAAACAAAAACAAAACAAATAAAAACTCTCTTGGTTTTTGTTAATGGTTTCTCTTCCTTTGTTGAAATTCTCACTTTATTCATGCATTGTCTATTTGTTTGTTTTTAAACTCTGTTTAATGGTGTGTCTGTGTTTTCTTCTAGTTCGCTGAACCTCTTTATGAGATTATTCTGTATACTTCGCCAGACGGTCCACAGATCTCCATTTTTTTCATGTCAGTCCTTGGATCTTTAGTAGTTTACTAAACTGGTGTCATGTTGACCTAATTCTCTGTGATCCTTATATCCTTGCATTGGTATATGCACATGGAAGTAAGTTGTCTCCTCTTCCAGACTTTATAGGTCCATGTTTGCAGGGAAAGCCCTTCATTAGTCAGCCCAGCTTGGGGTACTGGAAATGTCATCTAACTTGAAGAGCTCATGGGAAGGCAGGGCTTGCTATCAGGGTATTGATTTGGGTGAGACCACTGCCTATGCTCTAAGCTCAGGGAGTAGGGAGCATGTCCTTCTGGTTGAGCACCATAGTTGAGTGGGCCTGCTCGCTGGGCTCTTTGTTGAAGCAATGCCACAATGTTGGCTCCCTGATTGAGAGTGGCTGTTGGTTGTGCTCCACAGTCAAGTGAGGTGACTGGTGGGGCTCTGCAATCACCTGTGGTTAGGAGAGGCAGCTAGCTGTGTTTCCTGGCGGGGTGGTACCACCAGTTAGATTATGCAGTTGGGCAGGGTTGTGGGCTGGGCTCCACAATTGCTCCTCGTCTGGCAGGGCATCGGGCTGCATTCCTCAACTGGATAGTACTGCTTGTTGGACTTCACGTTCAGGTGGGATGTGGACAGACTGGTTGGATGGGGCCCAGTCTGTGCTTTGTGATCTGGTGGGGCCCATAGGCTGTCCCAAAATTCATCAGTGCCACAGGTTGGGATTTGTACTTGGGTAGGCTGCTGGCTACTGGCTGTGCTGCTCTTTTTATTAAGTTTCCTGTTCAGACACTGTGATTGGGCAGGGCCGCCAGCTTTATTTCACAGCTGCATGGCACTGGAAGGTGTTCTTCGTAGTTGAGGAGGGTCCCTGCCCAGGCTCTCTGGTCAGATGGGACGGCAGGGTATGCTCTGTGATTAGGGAGGTGGGAACACTGGCTGGACAAGGCCACAGGCTGTGTTCCATTCCACAATTTGGTAGGGCTGTAGGCTGACCTGAAGGCTGCCCAGGGTCATTATTCATGCTCTCTGATTATGTAGAGCCAAAGGCTATGCTCAAGAGTTAGGCAAGGCTGTTGGCTTGGCTCCTTGTCCAAATGAGAATGTATGATGGATTCTGCAGCTCCCCGGGTTCCTTGACTAGGCCCCCCACCCCTTACCCACTCAACAGTTGGGTGGGTTTATGAACTTATTTCCTCTCCCAAGGGTGACCATAGGATAAACTCCCTGGCAGGTAGGGCTCATTGGCTAGGGACTCAAATCAGGTGGAACTGCCAACCAAGCTCCCTGGCCAAATGGGTCCATTGGCTTGACTCTGTCCATCTGACTAGGATGGGGGTCCCACTGGCTGAGATCTCTGCATGGGCACTGCTGTAAACAGGAATGTGGTCCACTGAGATCTGAGACCTGGTAGCTGTAAACCCACTCCCTTCATCTCTCTCTGATCCTTAGTGGTCAAGCCCTAAAGATACACCCAATGGCCTTCATGAAATGAGACCTGAGTGGACTTCCCGAGAAGTGTCCTGCAATGCCTGGGAAGCTGAATGTCCACGTTAGGCTCTCTTTCCCACGGGAGAAACTGCAGGCCTAGGGGGGCCGTCTTGGTGCAGTACTGTGCCAGGACAGGGGAAGGGCAATGTAGGTAAAGAGCTCCTCCTACCTTTCTAATTCAGTCCTTCTTGGTGTCTGTGATCCAGGTGAGTACTTCAGCCATATCCCTGGGTCCTGGGGTTTTCACAATGGTGTTCGTATATGGAGGGGTATTCGTTGGTCTTCTCGTGAGTGTCTTTAGAACATTTTAAATTCAGGAGTGTGATCAAGTAATACATGTTTTCTCTTATTCCTTTACCCCATACAGTCATCCGCTGAATATTGCAATGTCAGAAAATTGAAGGTCTGCCTGGTCTTTGGTCTGTGGTAGTTTCCATATTTATTTTCTTTCTCTGTCTGCTATAATTGATCAAGTACCAAGTACCTGTTGATACTTCTTAAAGCAAGCTAGAGAGGTGCCCCTTCCAGTGTCTGTTTTCACAGGGTATCAGCCCATCCACAGGGGTCAATCTTCCAGCATCCGTGAGTCATTGCCATCAGCAGCCTGCTACCTCCTGAGGAGCTTTGCAAATCTCTGTCCAGAGAATCCTTTCCTTATCAACTCAGCCTGGCTCACTGAATTCCTCCTCTAGCCATTCTCTTCTCTCTTCCAAGCATCAGCCTCTCTGCCCTCATCACCTCTCTTCTGGGCAACTTGTCTCCATCTCTTGTTGAGCCTGACTTCCCCAACAAAGGCTCTATGGCTGAACCTGAAATGATACAAAAGGAAAGAGCAGGGCCCTTGGTCAATCATTCTCAAAACAGTCTGCTCATGAGAATCACTTGAAGTACCTTTTAACAAGTACATCTTACTCATACAGTTTGGGTGGCTCCCAGAAAGTTGCAAGAAATGAAAACAGGTGGTTCCAGGACCACACTTGGAGAAACATGGGCCTAGGTCCTACAATACAAATGCTTGGCTGACCCTCCAAAAGGGACAGGAATGCAAAAATTCCTCTCAGCCTTCAGTCTGGAAAATAAGAGTTGATTTCCCAAATCAGTTTATCTTGCTTTATATGTTTTGTAATTTTTTCTAGGATATAAAGACTCTGGAAGTCAGGATGAAAAACTACCCCTCTAAACTGAGATCAAGCCATCTAACGCTCTAGAAGCAGAAAAGGTAAGAACCTGATATATATTGGAATATTTTACATGTCTGTATAAATTACATGTACATATTTTCAGATTTTGCTATTTCAACTGTTTTATTGCCAGCTTATTTTGTAAGCCTATACACACACACACACGCGCACACGCGCACACACGCACACACACACACACACACACACGTTATGCACACACACATATCTACTTATGCCTTATCAAAAAACACAAAGTAACTTTACTTTTCTCATAGGAAATTTTTTCTTATTTTGCTTTCACCTCATAGTATTTATCCAGTCTTATAATAACCATTCCCAACTAAGAAAAGGAATCTATGAAGAGTAATGAAGCAAATTTCAAGTGAATATCATCTTTCAAAGTAGATACTTCTTTTCTCTTATTTCTCCCTCCCAGTAAGTACTCCAAGACATCCATTAGCTGTTCATAGGAAAAAAATTACCTTCTTCAAATATGGAAGGTTGAAAATTAAAAAATGTAAAGTAATAAAGATAACAAATATAATTAGTTACCTCTTAAGGAGTGAGATGCACCCAATCTTTCCATTGTTTTCCTAATACCACCATATAGAAGATGTAGAGGCTCATAGGAAGAAATCCCCATGATTCTGGTTAGATAATTTCTCCTTTTGGACACTTATCTCAAGAATTTTTGTGTTATTAGGCCATTTACAGAAATGGGGAGAAAATCATTGTGCATTAAAAATAAAATACAACAGGGACGCCTGGGTGGCTCAGTTGGTTAAGCAGCTGCCTTCGGCTCAGGTCATGATCCCAGTGTCCTGGGATCGAGTCCCACGTCGGGCTCCTTGCTCATCAGGGAGCCTGCTTCTCCCTCTGCCTCTGCCTGCCATTCTGTCTGCCTGTGCTTGCTCTCTCTCCCTCTCTCTCTCTCTGACAAATAAATAAATAAAATCTTTAAAAAATAAAATAAAATAAAATAAAATACAACAAAATATAAAATCACTTTTAGATCATTTTACTCCTATGAGACATATTATGTTCTTATTAGTTAACAGATAAGAATTCAATGTATACTTGTCTTACTAACTACCGCATTGAAGTTGCCTCCCCAAACTGGGCAGGAGAGTACCTTGAGTCTTTGAATTTCAGTGAAAGGAAATTTTCAGGAGATCAAGAGGTAAGGAGTGGCCAAAAGTCTTTTTCTCTCTTGAGTCCCTACCAAGAGCACTACAAGTAGTGCCCAGATTGTAAAAACCCACACAGCTCCTGCGCTCTGTTGAGAGGAGGATCTTGTCAACTATTTGAGGAGTATCAGAATCCATAGCAGGATGGCTCTTTGAATAGCAGGGCCAGATAACAGAGAGACTGCTGTGGAGGCAACCAAGTCTTTGTGCAGTAAGCCAAGGTGACTGCTGTACAGAGCACAGCTGTACAATTTTCCCTCCACAGAAGAAAATATGACCCTTTGTGATGGTTCAGGTTTCAAATGTTCAACTGTATTTCACCTTATTTTAGGACACTGATGGGCAAGTATTACCTTAGTTTTCAAAAAATATATAAAGAACAAAAGGATTGTCTCCAAATAAAGAGAACATTTAACAATAGATTATCAGATGCTATGTGGTCTCCTTCTTGTATTCTTTTTCTAAGAACAACACATTATCATCACCATGCACTTGTTCATTGGCTTCTCATAAGAAAAGTGGATCTTAGGTCCCAAGTAAGGAGCCAAGTAGGAGATTTTTGCTGGAGTGTCATATAACTACACTCAAACAAAAGAAGAGAGAGAAAGACCTTTTAAAATGTAGAACAAAATACGAAAGTGAAAAAGTATTTGTTGAAAGATATATGTCTGAAGATGTTGGGTGAAGTCTATTTCAGTACTAAAAACTTATTTTTACTGTCTTATAGTTTTAGGCATACTTTAGCTCCATTTCTGAATTATTTTTCTTAGCAATGGCTCCTAAAGGTATAGCTTTCAGGATTTGTCTTTCCTCATTTTTGCTTTTACAAAGTGGTTAATGACTTGTTAGCAAACACTTACATGCATCAAGGAAAGCAATTCACAATTTTGCAAAATGAGGTCACTCTTTTTGTAATGTGAATCCTCACAAGTTACATGATTGTTTAGCAAATCTACATTTTCTTAATCTACATTAATATGACCAAACAGAATTGTAGTTTATACTTTAATAATTTCAGATACCATTATATAAAATTACAGTTCAACTCTTCTATTCAAATTAGTTAATTATGTTCAAGAACTCTAGAGAGCTGTGGATGCTTGGCCTCTTATATGTGGAAGACGATTCCTATGATCAGCTCATTTTGGATCCACTAAATTTCTTTGGGGATCTCATAAAACATAAGCTGTTTTTGCATCTTCTTAACTTTATCCTATTATTTAAAAACAATTAAATCATCTCTCTTATGTGGAATTCATTAGTGTTTTCAATGTCTATGAGTGAGTGTGTGTGTGTGTGTGTGTGTGTGTGTGTGTGTGTGTGTGTGCTTAAGCAAGGGCTAAAGAGAAGTAGAAAATATATGCACTATAAAAATTTCAAAAATGGAACATTGACTTTCGGACTGAAGACAAAGAGTTGATGTTTGGAAAGTAGACAATAAGACTTTTAAAAAGTTTTGTCTTGGGGCGCCTGGGTGGCTCAGTGGATTAAAGCCTCTGCCTTCAGCTCAGGTCATGATCCCAGGGTCCTGGGATCTAGCCCCGCGTCGGGCTTTCTGCTCATCGGGGAGCCTGCTTCCTCCTCTCTCCTCTCTCTCTGCCTGCCTCTCTGCCTACTTGTGATCTCTGTCTGTCAAATAAATAAATAAAATCTTTAAAAAAAAAAAAAAGTTTTGTCTTATTTGATTTTGTTTTTAAAATTTTAAACTCTTCAATAGAACACAAGCAGTAATTTCCTTGACATCAGCTGTAGCAACATTTTTCTAGGTATGTCTTCTAAGGCAAGGGAAACAAAAGCAAAACAAACTATTGGGACTACATCAAAATAAAAAGCCTTTGTTTTTTTTGTGAAGGAAATCACCAGCAAAACAAAAGGTAATCTACTGACTGGGAGAAGATATTTGCAAATTGCATATTCAATAAGGAGCTAATATCCAAAATATATATAGAGAACTTATACAACTCAACACCAAAAAAAATCCAATCTGATTTAAAAATGGGTAGAGGACTTGAAAAGACATTTTCCAAAGAAGACATAAAGGTGGCCAACAGACACATAAAAAAAAATGTTCAACATCACCACTCATCAGGGAAATGCAAATCAAAACCATAATGAGAGGGGCACCTGGGAGGCTCAGTTGATTAAGTGACTGCCTTTGGCTCAGGTCATGATCTCAAGCCCCCCCCAACCCCACATTGGACTTCCTGCTCAGCAGGGAGCCTGCTTCTCCCTCTCCTTTTGCCTCTACCTCTGCTTGTGCTCTCCTGTTCTCTCTCTCTGTGTCAAATAAATAAATAAATAGAATCTTTAAACACACACTCACACAATGAGATATTATCTTACACCTGTCTGAATGGCTAAATTTAAAGGGACAGGAAATAAGTGTTGGTGAGAATGTGGAGAGAAAAAAGAACCCTCATGCACTGTTGATGGGAATGCAAACTAGTACAGCTACTGTGGAAAACAGTATGGAGGTTCTCAAAATATTAAACATAGAAATACCATGAAATCCAATAATTCCATTGCTGGGCATTTACCCGAAGAAAAGGAAAACACTAGCTCAAAAGTTAAAAGCACCCCTATGTTTATTGCAATATTATTTACAACAGCCAAGATACACATGCACATACACAATGGAATAGTTGCAGCCCTAAAAAGGATGAGTTCCTGCCACTTGAGACAACATGGATGGACCCAGAGGGTATTATGCTAAGTGAAATGAGTCAGACTGAGAAAGACAAAGACTATGATTTCACTCATATGTGGAATCCAAAAACAAAAGAAATGAATGAACAAACAAACAGAAAGCAGAATCAGAGAACAAGCTGATGGTCATGAGGGAAAGTGGGTGAGGAGAGAGGCAAAATGAGTCAAGGGGAGTGGGAGATACAGGCTTCTATTATGGAATGAATAAGTGTCAGGAATGAAGGTACTGTATAGGGAACATAGCCAATATTGTTGTAATAGTTAGCTGTACCGTGACAGATGGGAGCTGCACTTGTGGTGGGTACAGCATAATGTACGAAGAAGTTGGATCACTATGTTGACTATATTATACACCTGAAACTAATGTAACATTGTATGTCAACTACACTCAAGTAAGAAAGAAAATTTTTTAAAAGACTTTAGCTTTTCTACTGTTGAACATAATTTTTAAGAGCTTTCTCAAGGAAAGTTTGGGAATGTGGGAAAACCAATCAGACAACAGCATGTATATATTATATAGTATTATTTCAAAGTGTATAAAAACGTTTTCATATTTTTAGTCTTAAGATCAGATCAGAGTATATACAATTGTCTTTGAAAATCTAAGTGAAGGGGTGCCTGGGTGGTTCAGTGGGTTAACGCCTCTGCCTTCGGCTCAGGTCATGATCTCCACAGGGAGCCTGCTTCCTCCTCTCTCTCTGCCTGCTTCTCTGCCTACTTGTGATCCCTCTGTCTCTGTCAAATAAATAAATAAAATCTTTTTAAAAAAAAAAGAGAGAAAGAAAATCTAAGTGAAGAAAAAAAGCTTATCATATCATACCAAAAAGCAATTTGTAGTTACTCTATCATTGTTTTATTTTGGTTTTGGTTTTTTATTTGTTTTTTTTTATTTGGTTTTATTGCAAGTCTATTGTATCATAATGTCAATTTTTCATCTGTGAAAAAAATTCATGTCATTCATCAATAGTATTTTATGTTGTAATGAAAAGATATGAGAATAATCGTCAAAAAAAATCTCAGACATATGGGAAGACTGTGTTTTATTTCATTTTATTTTACTTTTTTATTTTATTTTTAAAGACTGAATTTTAGAGAAAAAACAGAGCTTAATTTTTCAATTAAATCACTGATTTTTATTGACCTAAAAATTATGGCCAAATAATTATTATTTCAAACCAATAAGTTTTGAAGTAGTTTGTTTTGCAGTGTAAGCTAACCGATAGTTTCCATTTAGAAAGTTCAAACAAAGGTAAAATTAAATGATATATTGCCTAGAGATAGATAATACAAAGTCAATTTTAAAAATAATTATTTGAAAAACAAGAAAATGACTAATGCAATAGTTAAAATATTACCCAGGATGGGAATGGAATTGGAAAAGAACATATAAAGAATTTCTAAAGTGTCTCTGATACTCTACTTTGACTTGGGTGGTGCGTACCCATTATTTGGCTTATTGTTATTATTCTTTAAGAGGTAGATATATGCTCACACATCTTCATAGAAGTATATCTCATATTTTTAAAAGTAAAGGTAAAACTAATATAAAGAAACAACAAACAGCAAAATCAATGCCATGCATTGATGAGATGAACAGGAACTAAACAGAATAGAAAGAAAAGGCTTCCTCAATTGTTGGAAATGATGTTCAACTTACCAGTAAAGAAATACAACCAAAGATATTTGAACAGAAAAAGTTGGTGTCTGGAAGTGAATAAAAGAAATTACCTTTGTCTCTGAAATATTTCTGAATAGCCCCCAACTGGAGAATTACAAGCTTCTGAGAAAGTGATATAGACCTGTTAAACAACTTCAAAACTTTTGATATTGCCTGAACATTCCAAGAAGGTAAAAGACAGGATATTCCAGATGATCAAACTATGAGCACCAGAAAGTTCAAATAGAAAATAAAAGGAAGCCAAAGTGAAAACCCTCCCTATATATTTATCTATTTTGCATACAAGCTGAGTAAACGAATAATTTATTACCACCTGGAACTTTGGTCTCCAATCTCAGTTCAGGATCCTGATAAACTAGACAGACCCACATGGTTAACAATTTTTGCTGAGACTTACTTGAGGCCGGGGACCTAAAGCATGGCAGAAAGAATGTTTTGTTTCATTTTGTTTTGTTTTGATTTGTTGCCTTCCCTAAGCCCACAACTGTCTTAGACTTCTGGTGAAGAATATCCTGTCCAAGCACACATACCATGGAGAGGAAAAGAGTTGGCAGAGAGTGGAAAAGCCATTCCCTTGACTGGCTTGCCCTTGACTGGACTACCACAGAGCACTGAAAGAGTCATAAAGATCCAAAGAAGAAGTGAAGTTAAAAGGAGATTGTTGGGGTTTCTCTGGAAAGGAAGCATCACATATTCCACTCCTATTAGGCTCTGTGCTGTGAGAAGAACAAAGGAAACAAAGGCAGAGTGTGCACCTTTTGGGAGCATGTGTGGTTGAGAATATTGATCAAACTCTAATAGTATCTACAAGAGAAGAGGAAGGTAGTAACCACAGGACGTAGAGCTCATGCCACAGGGAACCTGGTGTAAAGTGGACATTCATTCCTGTTTGCCTAGGAAAGTTGGATTTACACCATTGTCCAGGCATAATTATTATTAGCACTCCACCTCACTCAGAAAAGTGTCTCTGTTGTGACAATAAATTATATAGTCATCCTACTTATAAGGAAAGTCTTTTGAGGGAAGTTCAGGACAATGAAGCTGAAAAGAAACACCTGTTTCATGATCTCTTGCCTTCAT
The DNA here is from genome assembly GCF_002288905.1 of Enhydra lutris kenyoni. Lineage (NCBI taxonomy): Eukaryota > Metazoa > Chordata > Mammalia > Carnivora > Mustelidae > Enhydra > Enhydra lutris. The sequence goes on along the minus strand of NW_019154108.1, from coordinate 15,351,698 downwards.
CCATTTTTGATAAACACCTCTCTTCCAGAACATGACATCCTGGCTCCTCCCCAGTTCCCTCTCACTTTCTTCCTCCCTGTTTCCCCTTCCTCCAACAATAGAAATCACACCATCAGTATCTTCATTCTAAGTGAATGGGCATTTCTAAACATTCTTGGGAGAGTGATTTAATGGGTCATAAAAATTATAGGAATCTCCAAATTATAGCATTCACACTGGGGGTGGGGGCAAGAGGAAGAAAGGTGGAACTGTGGGGTAAAAAAAGAAAAAAAGGAAAATTCCTGCTCTGGATATGTCTTGATTTTTATTTTAGTCCTTTTTTTTTCTCTTACAAAATACATGCTGCAATATCAGTAGGTACTATTTTCAATAGTATTAGACATTCTATGTTCACATTTTTCCTCATGGAGTGTGATAAAGCACATCTTTAATCCAGTGACTTCCACTTCACTCGCTCATGTTTTCTTTCATCTCGCCATGTGTGCTGTCTGTTTTCGGCAGCTAGATGGGTTTTCTTTTTCTTCTTTCCTAATTTAGAGATTATCTGATTGTCCATTTACAAAATTTATGTACTTGCTACCGAAGATGACTGATAAGTTCAGCTGTCATTGTGTAGAATCGAAAATATCCGAAATGCACAAAATTTACCTCCTAGATTGTAACTTTTGTTCCTTAATTTGTATTCTTATGTGATTTTTACACCAGGTTTCTAAAAGCTCCTATTTGCATTTTTTAAAAGGTGAGAACTCTACCATCTGTCTCAACAATGATCAATTTTTCCCCTAAAATATAGTACAGAACTATTATTTTCTAATTTAGAATTTCAGTCTTATTAAGGTAGTTGATATTTTACAAACTTACCAAAGACCAATCTCTTGGGAGAGACATCCTTGAAGGGAGACAAACATCAGACTGTGAGCTCGACAGAAGTTATTGATTCATTCAACAAACATTTATATAGTGAATAAAGTGAGCTATAAGATTATGAGCTTAGTTTTATTGCTGTAAAAAGGAAGCAAAACAAATTATTTTTCTATAATTCCCTGCTACTCATCTCTCCTCCCTAAAGGATTTTTAGATCAACCTTATCCCCAAGGGACAGTAACAGAACAAAAGTCAAAACATCAATTTATTGATAATTAATACTCTTTAGTCAAAAGCCTAATCTGGAGACCCAACTGGGACATTTTATTTTCCACTACTACCACTATTTCTAATGTGAATTTAGGGATCTGGTTGTATTAGTTGCCTTCATACAAAGAGAGATGGTCAGGTCACAAGAGGGTCCTTGTGACAATGAACAGAAGAAGAGAAAATGAAAAATTTTCACCTTATGCCCTTGACTTTCCTAGGAAAGAGACAGGAAGGAAATATAGATAATGTAGATGCAGATGGAGAAACAGGTATGGATGTAGCTGTAGATGAAGGTTAAGTATAGAGATGAAGAGATAAAGAATAAAGATACTATGAGTACAGTCCTGGGTCTTAATGTCTGTTAACCCAACCATGTACTAAAATATAACTCTGACCAATTGATTTACTAATTCTTCCTCCATTTTTGAAACAAGATGAATTTGAACTGAAGAATTTCCCTCCTCAAGAGGTACCAGGCCATATGCTAGGTGTTAGTGATATAAAGATTAGCATTACAATCCTCAAATGGTTCATACTTATGAATAGAATGGCAAATGAATCAACTATTAAGCTCCTTCCAAGGCTAGACTACACAACACTACATGAGTCTACTACACGTGCCTTAATCTAATCAACAGGTCAGGAACTAGATTTAAAATTTTGATCCATGTAATCATAAGGCTCTATATGACAACTCTGGAAATTCATGAAATTAAATGTCCTGTTTAACTTATTTGATTCTAATAGTTTCAGGGCCCATCCAATCCTCAGACAGGGATAGATTTCATCTTCTGATCAATGAAAAGCAACACATAAAGAAACCATGATTATGTTGAGTGAAATAGGTCAAGCAGAGAGTCAATTATCATATGGTTTCACTTACTTGTGGAGCATAAGGAATAACATGGAGGACATTGGGAGATGGAGAGGAGAAGTGAGTTGGGGGAAATCGGAGGGGGAGACAAACCATGAGAGACTGGACTCTGAAAAACAATCTGAGGATTTTGTAGGGGAGGCGGGAGGGAGTTGGGTGAGCCTGGTGGTGGGTAATATGGAGGGCACATATTGCATGGAGCACTGGGTGTGGTGCATAAGCAATGAATTCTGGAATACACACACACACACACACACACACACACACACAAACACACACAAAATTAAATTAAATTTTTAAAAAAGAAAAAAAAAAGAAAAGGTAATTACCTAAGCAGATAATAAACTGAAAAAAAAAAAAAAGAAAGAAACCATGGTTTAAAAAAAAACCCTGGAAATCATTTAGATTTTATACATTCATTTAATAAACACTGATTGAGCACCTAATGTATGCAGACACTGGGGAGGCAGCAGTGGACAAAAAAGCCAAAGACTCTTCCTCAAGGAATTTATTGTGTATTGCACATGCACATGCACACACAGAGTTGCATAACTTACAAAATTATTGTTTTCAATCATAGATCTCTTATAAACTTCTTAGTGTTGAATAAACTTATGCCACAATTTAAAAACACTAGGTAGAAAGACTACTTTAAAAATCAGATAGGGAATTCAAAAACAAAACATAAATTATACACAAAATTACTTTCTCCAATACCATGCATGCGTGGTCTTCCACTACTCAAATCCAAATGTCGCTCATCAGTCAACACGCTTTTCCCAGATGTCACCTCAGCATCCAATTCATAGGCCTATTCAAGGCTGTTACCAATCAGTGGGTAGTCAGGATGAAATTGTTGTCATCACTGATGGAAAGCATCTACCACAAAACATGTTGTGAGTACCTATCACGTACCTCCAACTGCAGCTAACTGCTAAAAGATGAAAATAAGACTAGGAGATGTGGACACAAACCAGAAGTCTTGCACACACAGTTACTGAACAAGACTTCTGTTGGTGTGGATAGAACGCAAGAGTTGAAGTTGATCTTCTAGCCTGAACACTCGCCAGTTGTGTTAACTCAGGTTAGTTTCTCACGTCTGTGGGGCTCAACTTCCTCATCAAGAGAATGAGGAAAATAATGCCTATTCTGCCTATTTCTCATAGTTATTGTAAAGATAAAATGAGATACTATATAAGAAAGCACTTCAAAAAGTATAAAATGACACACCGGGTATGATTATATTGCTTAACAAATGTACTAAATCATGACACCAAAAACTAAAAATGAAACAGTAACTAATACAACATCAAGTCATCAAATGTATGAACGATAGATTGAGGTTGTGAGTTCAAACCCCACGTTGGGTGTAGAGATTACTTAAAAAGAACATCCTATGTGAGAGATAGAGAGAACTAGATAGAGAGCATGAGCATGAGCATGAACATGAGCAGGGCAAGGAGCAGAGGGAGAAACAGAGTCCTCACTGAGCAGGGAGACTGATGTGGGGCTTGATCCTGGATCCTCGGATCATGACCCAAGCCAGAGGCACGCCCTTAAACAACTGAGCCACCCAGGCGCCCACAAAAATGACACCTTTAAAAATACATACATACATACAAACATACATATATAAATACATAAATAAAACAAAATATTGCTGTTTTTCCAGACTTTTTTCTGTGCATGCACATGAAAACACATATGCATACACACTCATACTTTTTTTAAAGACCAATATAGAAATAGGATAAAATGGCAAAGCCATGTTATGTAATGGACATTTAAGTATATGGACTAATAACTATAGATTGCTATTATTTTTTTGCATTAGTTGCTGAGTATTACATTGGTAGGAAAATCATCAGTTAACTTAGAAAATATCTAATTGGTGGAAATTTCAACTATTTTCATTTGCCTCCATTATAATCAGTATTATAGACTGTCCTTAAAAGGGTACTATAAAATAATAAAAATGTTGATGTCAAGTGACAAATTATCTTCTGCAGACATTGTGCCAATGTATATTCTTATTGGTCTTATTGGCAGAATCTGAAAGTGCTCCTTTGCTCCAATTCTTGCTAGCATCTTGTTTTATGATTTTTGCCCACTTACTCAGTGAAAAATATTGCTTCCCTATCTTTGATTAAATATGAATTTTCATTTGAGTATGCCAAATTGCAACTTATTCCTTTGTCAATTTGTAGACTTTGCCCCTATTTCCCTTGTGACACTTACCTCTTGAGTTTGCTTGCATATCTCCGAGAATTTTATACAGTAAAGATACCAATCCTTGATTGTCACAAATTGTAACTATCCTCCCTTCCCCTTCACCCTTTGTCTTTTATTTCCTATATGGTGTTTTCGCCCATCAAAGTTTTTATTTGTGTTTTTTTTTTAATGTTTTGTTTTTCCTACTGACAATTTTCTTTTTTTAAAAGATTTTTATTTTTAAGTTATCTCTACACCTAGCATGGGACTTGAACTTACAATTGCAACATCGAGTTGCATGCTCTACTGAGTGATCCAGCCGGGTACCGTACTCATTAGCCCATCAAAGTTTTATCATTTGGTGTAACCCTGAGATCAAAAATCACATGCTCTACCAACTGAACCAACCAGGCACTCTAAAAAAAGTTAGCATTTTAATGGTAATTATCTCTCTATGGTAGAATTGGTAGAAGTTTCCTCTCCATAATTTTTTTGTATCATGTGCATTTTTATAATGCATATATTTTATTTTACTATCAGAAAAGTGAATAGAACTTTTGAAATATATAATAAAATGTAAGTACATTGTTCAGAATGCTACATGAAAAGTAATATTAACTTTTTTAATGATTTCATTTAATGGTGTAGATGTTTGTGATTTAAAAACAAGTGTTCTCACCTCATGTGCTCTTCTTAATGCCCCCTGTGATGTGATGAGCACTGGGTGTTATATGTATCTGATGAATTATTGAATACTACATCTGAAACCAAAGATGTGCTATATGTTGGCTAATTGAATTTAAATTAGGAAAATAAAAGCAAGTTATACTTTTTCATAAAAAAGCAAATGAGAAGAGTAGAAAACATGACAGTCTCCATCAAACATAATGATTGTAATATATATGGCTTAAAAATTGGGCTCTGAATAATAATTTTTTTTAATTGGTTTCAAATTCAAGTCTTAACATTTGCTGCTTCACACCTGTGTTAAGTATCTTTCAGACTCTTTTTTCACTGTTGGGAAAGAGTACCTTTCATTTTCACTTTTTAAACAGAACTAATTTTTAAAATTTTTTAACTTAATTTCTGGTTAGAAAAGTTTCATTTTGAAGTACAAATTGCGTCTAAAGTACCTGAAATCCTTTAAATAATTATCATACATAGGTTAATTTCCACAGGATCTTTAGCTCTGGTGACAAAATCAGCTGACATACATTATTCTCATCACTCGAATTTTCCTGTGCAATAATGGAAAGATAGAGTTATTACTTAATGCTTACCAGAAGAAAAATAGTGATAGAAAAGAAAATCTTGTGATGTCTTCCAATGTCCTGGTTTTTAATACTAACTAATCATGGGTGGCTTTGAAATTCCCATCCTCCTTGATAAGTGTGTCCAACTGTCTTACTGACATCCATTTTTTGCCTAATAAGCATCTCAAATTAAAAAATTCCAAACCAGTTTTTTAATCTTCCCTCCCAAATCTGTGGCAACTCACACTGCTCTCTGTTTCAGCAAATGATTCCCCCATTCACTCAGTCACTTAGGCCAAGTATGTTGGAGTCATGTTTTACTTCTCTTTTCCCTGCACTTCCAGTCCAATCCATCAGCAAATTCTGATGGCGGAGCCACTAAAAGGCATCCACATGCTGAATGTATAGACTTAGCTACAGAGATTTCCCACCACTACAGCCCGTCCTCCCAATCCAAGCCACCCTCTTACCTCAATCGTTTCAATAGCTCCCTGCTTATCTCCCTGCTTCTGCTCCTTCCCTTCCTCTCCCTCGTATATTGGCCAAGCAACATCTAGAGAAGTCCTTTTAAACCTACATCTTATTTCTTACTGCCCCTATTCAAAATCATCCAAGGGCTTCCCACCACTTTTAAAGTAAAATGTAAATTCCTTAGCATGGATGACAAGGTCTGACATAATTTGGCCCCTGGATAACTCTACAGATCTTCCCTCACCTACTCATCTGCAGCCATACTGACCTCCTTCCTATTCTTTCAATATATTATGTGCACTTTCACCTGAGGACCTTTGTACATGCTCTTCCTTTTACCTGGGTTATTGTATTGCTTATTCCTTCACTTCCTTTAGGTCTAAGCTCAAATATAACCTCCGAAGAAGTATTCTCTGACCAACCTGCTATAATAACAGCTTGCCTCACCCCCCGTGCTTCTCTATCCATTTACCTGATACTGTTTTCTGCAAAGCATATTTCACTTCATGACATTCTACTGTTTGTTTGTCTGAGTGTTGTTTACTGTAGACAAGCCTGCGACATAGTTTAATTTTCTGTTAGCTCAGAAGAAGTGTTGTAGATCATCCATTGACCAAAAATAAAATATTATTATGATTTTACCAATACATTTTTCCACTGTTGTATTCTTTTAAAAATGGCAGATATCTGCATATACTAATAACATACAGTTCTGAATTTTCATATCTGTATGCTTAGGAAATATATATAGTACTCTATTTTTGAAGTTCATATCAAAAGAATTAAAATAAGTTTTATGTCAAAATAACAATGTACTACTCCAATGATCTTCCTTATAGCAGAATAAACGTGGTTAATAAAAATAAATATATTTCCATTACATGATGTCATAGAACAATAATTGAAAATAATTGCAGTATACACAGCCCTATGTTATATCTGAAATAAGTTGAGAATGCTTTAAATTATCTAACAATAATTCATCAGAAGAATTACTTAAGTGAAATAACATTTAGCACCTGATATGTGCTCAGCCTTCTACCATTTTTTCCATACAATATCTTCTTTAATCATTGAAAAAACACACATATTAGCTACTGTTCCAATTTTAAACATACCTGGAGTTTATGACTAAAGTTATTCTGCCTGTGAATTATACAACTACCAATAGAGCCAAGGTCTGGTTAGTGCCCTTCAATCTGCATAAGGGATGGCTAAGGCTATATTCAAGATGGAGTGTGGGGGTAGATGATAATTTCTGTTTATAATTATCTTGATACTTTATCTTGGGTTTTTTTTAAAGATTTTATTTATTTATTTGACAGAGAGAAAGATCACAAGTAGGCAGAGAGGCAGGCAGAGAGAGAGGAGGAAGCAGGCTCCCTGCTGAGCAGAGAATCCGATGTAGGGCTCGATCCCAGGACCCTGAGACGATGACCTGAGCCGAAGGCAGAGGCTTTACCCACTGAGCCACCCAGGCGCCCCATATCTTGTGTTCTATATTGAATGCATATTTGTATAAAATGCCTGTATTTGTATAAACACATGCATATAAAAATATGACACATGTTCAAAATTATTTTATAAATGGGATATGAAACCCAAACATGTCAGGAACCTCTCTTTATAATTTGATACCTCACACTCTGAATGAAATATCATGTCCCTTAAATCAAATTTAAATTCATCTTGGGTTTTGTTTACCCAAGAAGTGAAAAGGAATACCCAGAGACCACTGTTTCTAAAGGGTTTTCCACAGTGTGTTTAGGAGAAGATGGAGTCACTCATTTACTCATTCTTCAAAAATTGATGGTACTCAGACTCTGTGACAGGAACAGTGATATGCAGTAGATATCCAAAAGGGAACAGGGAAGACATATTTCAACAAATGTTGAAAGAACCTGTGGGTAGTGTTATGAGGGCAGAAGTGCCACACCTAACTGAGTAGCAGCAGGGGTGAAAGAGGCATCTCAAAGGAGGGTGGCATGTAAGCTGGCATCTGAAGGATGAGGAGGACTTAGCAAGATAAAAAGGAAGAAGAGTGTTGTTCTGGGGAACAGCAGGTGCCAAGCCTGGGAGAGAGAGAGCACATGGCACCACTGAGAAACTAAAATGTGTTTAGTTTGAGAGAGCAGTGGAAGATAGGAAAGGCGGGGGGTGGGGGAGGGTATGAGGCTGAAGGCAAAAATTACTAATGATTTTTGCGTCAGTCTTTCATGTATTGAGATTTTGAGCACCTGCATTACAGTGGGTTCTGTGCTGGTGTTGGTGTTCTACAAAACTGATATGGATCTGCTCCCACTAAACTCACACAACATCTTGGAATGGGAGAATTGAGGAAGCAGGAGCACCCAATTTTAACTTAGTGGACAAGAATTCAGGGAATGCTTCATGAAGAATGGAACCTTTAAGAAGATACTTATAGAATGAATAGGAATTATCCATGGAAAGGGGAATGAAGAGGAAGGATATTTCAGACAAGAGGAACAAACTTTGTATCAAGGTCTGGAAGTGAAAGAAAGCCGGAGGACTGGAAGGACTTCATTGTGGTTGAAGTATCAAATGTGAAACAAGACACCAGGCCAAGACTGGAGAGGAGGAGTGGGGGTAAGTCTCAAAGGGCCTCATCAGCCACATAATGGAATTTACTGTTATCTCAAGGGCAGTTAAAACCATTAAGCAGGGGGGATCATGTGAACAGACTTACATTTCAGCAGGGTAATTCTCATTAAGATATACAAAGTGGATTGAAAATGCCCAAGATTGGTTATAGAAAGACTGGTTAAGAGGTTGTAATAATAATATAGATGAAGGATGATGACAGTTTGGACTAGGGGATTGGCAGTGGAATATATGGGGAAGCATTTTATAGATTTTTTTTAAAGACTTTATTTATTTATTTGACAGAGACAGACACGGTGAGAGAGGGAACACAAGCAGGGGGAGTGGGAGAGGGAGAAGCAGGTTCCCCACCAAGCAGAGATCCCAGTGTGGGGCTGGATCCCAGGACCCTGGGAGCATGACCTGAGCCAAAGGCAGACACTTAACAACTGAGTCACCAGGCGCCCCATGTTTTATAGATTTAATTTATTTTTCTATGATTGTATATCATAAACCAAAAAAATTTTAAGATAAAGAACAGATAAATTTATCTATCTACCTATCTACCTATAAAAGCATATATGGAGATTGCATATATTTTATATTATATATAAAGTATATAAATTGAAAAAAAAGAATTGTGCACTCCAAAGTATATAAATTGGATATGTATTATTTTAACAACAAAATGTTAAAATGGTTTATGTGTATACACACACACACAATAAGTGTTAAATAGTACATATCATAAGAAATTATATATATAGTAATATTAGGATGATGATGATGATAGCTACCACTTATTGGATATTATCAATATGCTAGACACTGAGCTGGGTACTTTACATTATCAGTAGTAATTATTGATAGTAGATAATATTACTATCTCTGGTCCAAAGTTGAGGAAACAGATTTAGAGGAACTGTGATTAGTACAAAGCAATGCAAAGTAACTGGTGGACTTGGGACCCAAACGTGAGGCTGTGGGAATTCATAACCCCTCCTATTTCCACAGATTTAATACTTTAAGCATGAAGATAAAGAGATTTCTGTTTTCACAATACTGAAATTAGATAACCTGAAATACCTTCTTGCTGAGAATGTTAAATACAGCAGACATTTTTTAAACATCATTTTTTAAAAGTATTGCTGTTCTGAAAAAGAAGGAAACAATGCTCAGAGGCTAAAACAAAACCAAAACAAACAAACAAACAAAACCAGTGAAAGGGTGGCTTGAGAAGGGCAAGCAGAGCGCTGACTCACTTCATCCTGAGAGAATCAGCTGAATCCTGGTGAACTTGAGCTAGAATTTTGATGGCCCTGGGTATGAGGCAAAGAAGACAGAGTCCAGGGCCAACTCAAGATGGGGAGTCAAACAAAGACCCCTACAATGTGGGATGTCAATGGGATTCACCTTCAATGTGAGAGAGAACTTGAAAGAAGTCCACCCACTGAAGGGGGTTTCAGGATGAACACTTGTCCTAACATTAGCACTGAGTCAAGGGGGAAATTCCCCCCTAGGAATTCAGAAACAGAAGCTGCTACTGAAATTCATACAAGCTGTGAAATGTAAAAGAAAGTAAAAATAAAAATAAAACCTTGAGCTGAGAAGTAACCTTAAAGTAGTCTTGAGTTTTCTGATGATGAAGCAGAAGCAAACAAAACCTTTTCTGAATTTAAGCACCTTCAACCGAGGTCTTAAAATATACCCCTAGATAAAGTTCCAGAAAATGTGAGCTCACAGTCAAAACCAAAATACACAGGTGATATGGCACCATGAAGGAAGCAATAAAATCAATAAATGGCAAGGGAAGGGAGCTTCCCTAAGTCAGCTACCAGAAAGTGATATAGCCCTAGAGCACAAAATCTGAACTTTTAGAAGTCTGTTCCAGTGAGAGATGTCCCTGCCTGAAAGGTGCTCAGGTGGCAAAGTGGGGCAGAATCCTAGGTGGGACAGAGTAGTCTCAGAATCCCCAAGGTCACAGAAAGAACAGGGGTGTCTGAGCCTGCAGAATTCTCAAGTATTGGAGTGGGGGAAACTGGCTCTGGCCAGCAAGCCAGTGAGAGGAGTCTCAGCTCACTTTGCCATAAACAGTGAACCTGGACAGGATCCGTTGACTGCTCTTCATGCGGGAACCCTGCAAGTGGAAAACCCACGGCAACTAACCTCCCTTCTCTGGAAGGATTGGCATGGGTACACACCACAGGAATCTGCAGGGTTTGGCACACACAAAAATGAAGACTGCTTTTCCTTGGGGGTTTATGGAAGAGAGGGGGCTGAGGTATTTCAGCTCTGGGGCTAGAGATCAGGGTGCTGCCGTTTTTATTTTCATCCTCTAAAGCCATGGGGAAAGCCTTCAGGGAACAAAAACTACACAGAAACCCCAAAGTAGCTTATACTGAATGCTGCCCCTGGCAAGGGACAGTGCAATTCCACCCACACAAAGTCACCTGAGAATCAGCATAGCAGGGGTCTCCCCCAGAAGACCAGCTGGAACATCAGGAGAATACCAAGTTTATGGAGCACACAGAACTATAAAACTCCAGTGCTAGGAAAAATAGTATACAGAATGCGAGGTTCTTTTCTTATGATTCTTTTATCTTTCAGTTTAAAATTTTCCTTCTCCTTTTTTCTTTCTTTCCTTTTCAACTATTTTTTAGTTGAAACTATTTCTTATTTTATCAACTCTTTGTTTTTAAGTCTTCTTTTAATTTTCAGTTTTACATTGACATTTTACAGATATAGTCTTCATTTTTGGCTTCCCTTCACTGTATCCAATTTTGTTTTTATATATAAATAAGTTTTGTATTCTTTACAATTTTGGGATTTAGTGTCTTCTAACAAACAGACCAAAATACACCCAGGGCCAAGTGAATCAACCTGTTGTGTCCACCTGTGAGATTATATTCTCTCTTTTTTCACTTTTTTTTTCTTTTTCTTTTGGGGAGTTGGTTCTGACCTCTTCATATTTGTCTAGTGTGCATTTCCCTTGGTTCATAGCTGATATTTTTTTGTTGTTGTTCTCTTGTTCATCCATTCTTCTCTGGGTAAAACGACTAGAAGGAGGAATTCACAACAAAAGAAAGAACCAGAGCTAATACTCTCTGCCATAAACCTAATCAATATGGATAAAAATAAGACATCAGAGCTGAAATTCAGGATAATGATTATAAGGTTACTAGCTGGGCTTAAAAAAAGCATGAAAGACACCAAAGAATCTCTTAGTGCAGAAATAGAATCTAATCAGGACAAAATTGGGATACCTGAGTGTCTCGGTTGGTTAGGCATCTGTCTTCAGTTCAGATCATGATGATCCTGGGATCAAGTCCTACCATCAGGCTCCCTGCTTAGGGGAGAGCCTCTTTCTCCCTCTCTCTCTGACCCTCCCCCCACTGCTCATTCTCTCTCTCTCTCTCTCTCTCGTTATCCCCAATAAGTAAATAAAATCTTTAAAAAAAAAACTTTAATCTAGACAAAATTGAAAATGCTTTAACTGAGGTGCAGTCTACAATGGATGCTCTGACAGCAAGGGTAAATGAGGCAAGAGAGTCAGTGACATAGAAGACAAGGCAATGGAAAGGAAGGAAGCTGAGGAAAAGAGACAAAAACAACTAATGGACCCTGAGGGGAGGATTTGAAAAATCGTCTATACCATAAAGTAAAAAAAAAATATCAAAATTATTGGCATCCTAGAGGAAGAAAGATAGAGAGGGATAGAAGGTGTATTTGAGCAAATCATAGCTGAGAACTTCCCTAATCTGCAGAAGGAAACAGGCATTCAAGACCATGAGGTAGGGGCGCCTGGGTGGCTCAGTGGGTTAAAGCCTCTGCCTTCGGCTCAGGTCATGATCCCAGGGTCCTGGGATCGAGCCCTGTGTTGGGCTCTCTGCTCAGCGGGGAGCCTGCTTCCTCCTCTCTCTCTGCCTGTCTCTCTGCCTACTTGTGATCTCTCTCTCTCTGTCAAATAAATAAATAAA
>NW_019154108.1:15264647-15339077 GCF_002288905.1 Enhydra lutris kenyoni | reverse complement strand
AAAAAAAAAAAAAAAGACCAATGAGGTACACAAAATACCCCTCAAAAATCAATTATAGTAGGTCAACATCCCAACAAATAATAGGGAAGCTTGCAAATTTCAGAAATAAAGAGAAAATCCTGAAAGCAGCTTGAGACAAGAACTCCTTAACCTACAAGAGTGGGAATATTAGACTGGTAGCAGACCTATCTACAGAGACCTGGCAGGCCAGAAAGGGCTGGCATGATATATTCAGGGTACTAAATGAGAAAAACAGGCACCCAAGAATAGTTTATCCAACAAGGCTGTCATTCAGAATGGAAGGAGAGATAAAGAGCTTCCAGGACAACAAAAACTAAAAGAATTTGTAATCTCTAAATCAGCCCTGCAAAAAATATTAAAGGGGATCCTTTAAGCAAAGAGAGAGCCCAAAAGTAACAAAGACCAGAAAGAAAAAAAGAAAATCTACAAAAACAGGGACTTTACAGGTAATACAATGGCACTAAATTCATATCTTTCAATAGTTACTCTGAATATAAATGGGCTAAATGCTCCAATCAAAAGGGGATCAGATTGGATAAAAAAACAAGACCTTTCCATATGCTGTCTACAAGAGAGTCAGTTTACACCTAAAGTCACCTCCAGATCAAAAGTGAGAGGTGGAGAACTATTTATCATGCTAACAGATATCAAAAGAAGGTTGAAGTAGCAATCCTCATATCAGACAAATTAGATTTTAAACCAAAGACTGAACTAAGGGATGAAGAGGGACACTATATCATACTTAAAGGGCCTATCCTACAAGAAGATCTAACAATTATAGATATTTATGCTCCTAATTTGGGAGCAGCCAATTATATAAACCAATTAATAACCAAATTAAAGAAACACACTGATAATAATACAATAATAGTAGGGGACTTCAACATCCCATTCACAGCAATGGACAGATCATCTAAGCAGAAGATGAACAAGGAAAGAAGGGCTTAGAATGACACAGTGGACCAGATGGACTTCACAGATATATAGAGAGCATTCCATGTAAAAGCAACAAAATACCCATTCGTCTCAAGTTGCACATGGAATATTCTCCAGAATAGATCACATATGGGGTCACGAATCAGGTCTCAACTGGTACCAGAAGACTGGGATTTTTCACTGCATATTTCCAGACCACGATGCTTTGAGAGTTGAACTCAGTCACAAGAGGAAATTTGGAAGGAACTCAAACATTTGAAGATTAAAGAACATCTTACTAAAGAGTGAATAGGTCAACCAGGAAATCAAAAAAGAATTCTAAAAATCCATGGAAATAAATAAAAATGAAAACACAATAGTTCAAAACCTTTGGGATATAGCAAAGGTGGTCCTAAGACCGAAGGACAATATAAGCCTTTCTCAAAAATTAGTAGTCTCAAATACACAAGTTAACCTTATACCTAAAGGAGCTGGAGAAAGAACAGCAAATAAAGCCTAAATCAAGGAGGAGAAGAGAAATAATAAAGATTAAAGCAGAACTCAGTGAAATAGAAACCAAAAGAACAGAAGAACAGATCAACAAAACTAGAAGCTAGTTCTTTGAAAGAATTAACAAGATTTATAAACTTCTTGCTAGACACATCTCCAAAGGCAAGGGAAATTGGAAGAGAAGATTCAAAACTTAAACAAACAAAAGGCAAAGAGAGTAAAGATGGAAGAAAAGTTGGGAAACATGAAAGATATAATGAAAAAGACCAACATACATCTAAGGGGAGTTGAGTAAAAATCAGGGATGGGCAATACCTGAGTCACAGCTAAAGAAGCCCTTCAATATCACAATACAGTTATGAAAAAAACTTGAGAAATGTTTTCCCAAATTGATGTCAATCTCAACAATCATAGGGCATTACATAGAAGTTAGGCAACTGAAGGCAAATTTTTTTAAAGTATCAATAATAAAAACAACCTTTGGCTGAGCATGCTTAGAGGAAAGACTCAATTATCTTTCTATCTACTATAAAAAATTAAGTTATGTAGGTATAGTGCAAAGAGACTTTCAAAAATATGCAATCTAAAACGTAGGAAAAAATATACATGTGCATCAAGTATTTAATAATAATAGGTTATATTATTTTTCCAGGTTTTGTAATTAAGAGGATTTTTTTTTAGTTTTGGTAAATTTGTAATTTGTTGTAATTTCTCATTCTAAATATATATTTTTCTTTAAAAAAAAAAAAGGAAAGTCCTTTTTTTTTTTTTAAGATTTTATTTATTTGTTTGACAGAGAGAGAGATCACAAGTAAGCAGAGCCTGAAGCGGGGCTCAATCCCAGGATCCTGAGATCATGACCTGAGCCGAAGGCAGAGGCTTAACCCACTGAGCCACTCAGGCACCCATCACTTTCCTTCTTGTAAGAAACTGGGGGAATTATCCAGATCACAAGTCAATAAAACTGGGTATAGTTAGATATAGTCTTAGCCAAAGGGAGAGAGAGAATTAAGATGAAGAGACTTCAAATGCTCTAAACATGGGTTCATGACAGAGAAAATATAGACCCAATTCTCTATTATGTGGATTGTGTGAAGTCCATGTTTAATTTCAGGTTGGTTTCTCCTCTCTCCCTCAAATTTTTATGGGTTAGACGTCCTCAATTTTCAACTCATATATTTTCAGTGCATACAAGCCAATTTCAAGAACCTAAGCGGAAAACTTTTAAGAAAAAGTTTTTCAAGAATAAATTATTTAATACAGTCCAGTGCCAAATATAAATTATTCTGAACTCAACAGAATCTTCTACTCCTCTATGACAAGAATAAAGGAGTATGGCTAGTTGTGTGTGTGTGTACGTGTCTGTATTTGCATTTCAGAAGTCAAAAAATTCCGTAATATAGACTTAAACTGAATAATATGACATTCTAAATATGCTAGAACTAATGGAAAGTGTATGCAGATTAAGTAGAATCATGTATCATTTATAATAGAACTGTATCTACTAGTATTTATCACAGACCAATTACCCAAGTCCACATTAAAATTTAAAATAATGTTTCTAATAGGTAAATATTAGAATTAATTAAAATAAATAAAGCAGGACTAAAAATAACTTTTTCTGGTTCATTTATTCATTCTACTAACATTTATTTGGTGCTTAATTTTTAGCAGGCTCTGGTTAATAGCTTATTGCTTTGTAGAAAGACTTTATTTTTTAATTTAAATTCAACTAATTAATATATAATGTATTACTGATTTCAGCGGTACAGACCTGTGTCTTACATAATAACCAGTGCTCATTATATCACATGCCCTCTTTAATATCCATCACCAGAAAGTATTTATTTTAAAAATTAAACCAGGGTTGCCTGGGTGGCTCAGTCAGATAAGTGTAAACGCAGCTCAGTTCATGATCTCAGGGTCATGAGATTGAGTTCTGGGTCCAGCTCAGCACTGGGCATGGAGCCTGCTTAAGATTCTCTCTCTCCCACTCTCTCTGCCCCTCCCCACTTTCCGTCTCTCTCTAAAACATTAAACAAAACAAACAAACAAACAAAACCCCCATAATTTTAAAAATTAAAAAAGGAAACTTTCCATTCCAATAATTTTAGGAAGTGGACATTATTATGTCAAAAAATATGCATATCATGGTGATCAAAGGAAACAAATTTCTTTCTCTCACAGTACTAATAGAATGGTGGAGAAAGATTCTGTATATTAGTTTTTGTACATTAAATGATCCTTCTCTTCTCTCAGCTCTCCACTGATAAAAGAGTAACAAATATCACTAAATTGTGATTTTGAGAGCTAAATGTTAAAGAATGTGGGAATCATGCATTGGTACAACTGAAATTTATTGAGATCCTGTCCATATCCCCTGGTACTCATTGTTTTTATACAGGTCAAAGATGCCCAACTGCAAGCACCAGTAATTCTCTATCTGAGGGCATTTTGAAGGTAATCTGGGACGGCCTGGAGTGCTAGGGAGTCAATGCCCTGAGAGACAAGACATAGTGACAGCTGAGAGTTAAATAATAGTGCCTCAGCTCCCTTGCTCCTTGGGTTAGATAATTCTGAGGGATTCCATTCACATACCATCTCCCGGAGATCCCACAGGGATTAGGTGCTGGTTGCCCATTGGGGTTACTGCTCATTAATGTACTCTAAATCCACATCTTTCCCTTTCCAGTCCCCATCATAGTCTATGTTTCCTAGGAACACAGGTCCCAAATAAGCCACTTTTACTTAATTCCTTATGTTAGAATCTCCCTATGAGGAAACATAGCTGAAAACAATCCCAAATGAGGATCTTTGTCTTCTTCTCTTTCATCAATAGGATTATAGTCTTTAAATAAAATTAAACTAAAAGGCCAGGAAAAGTGATTATATCAATTTGTTTTTTAAGTATATTCTTGTTTTTTTTTTTAATTTTATTTATTTATTTGACAGATAGAGATCACAAGCAGGTAGAGAGGCAGGCAGAGAGAGAGGAGGAAGCAGGCTCCCTGCCGAGCAGAGAGCCTGATGCGGGGCTTGATCCCAGAACCCTGAGATCATGACCTGAGCCTAAGGCAGAGGCTTAACCCACTGAGCCACCCAGGTGCCCCTAAGTATATTCTTTGACTAAACAATCATTACTTGAATTTTCTGGGAGAGATTGCTATTTAAGAATGCTTTGTGATAAATTTTCCACAATTATCATTGCAAAAAAATTTCTTTGTAGACAAAAGTACATATCTGAAATATTACCAAGTTGATATCCTTACAATTTGATGTAAAATATAAGCAGGCTCTGAGTATATATTAAATAGATGAACTTTTTATTAGGAAATAAGCAGAACAGCATAACAGTAGAAATTTGGTTCTTGACAAAAGTTGCCTCTTCCTCATTGCCTCCTGGCTACAAACTGAGTCAGGTCTTAACATAGCTTGAAAGAGAGTAGAGAAGTATAAGCTCAAAGAAAACAACAACAAAAACAAAAACATATACCCACACAAAAAACAAGCCAGCACATTAAAGAAATTGCAAAACCTACAAATATTTCCTGGCAGAAACTAGGGAAACATGTGAAGTTGATTTTGACCATGCAGAGTGAGATAGAAAATACAGAATGTAGGACTAGAAAGGGGAGAATTTACCAACAAGGGGGCACTAACCCTTGACTCAAGATTCAAGATTTTGGCAAGAATACATGGAAGACTTTGGTATGGTTTGATAGGGAAATTCTTCGAAGTGCACACTTGACGATGGCCTACAGTAAATGAAATAGGAGTGATAGGACATCTTTGGCATAGTATTAGAGGAAAGAGTACAAAGCTCAGGAAGGTAGAAATGTTAAAATGGATTTATTATATATGGTTTGATAACATGCATTTAAATGTTTTCCGGGACAGGGCCTTACAGGACTTTCTTTTCACAAAGACAGTTACTATAATCATTTTAAAAGGGCAGTAGCATCTTCAAGAAATTCTGTTCTAGATTATCTTTTGTAATTTGGAGATGATGGTGTGGAGGCTACATGGATTTGGATTCCTTATATCAATGGGGATGAAGGAATCCTGGAATGCAGGGGGGAAATTGCAGCACTTAACTGTCAGAGGCAAGATGGACATAATTGCAACGGGTAGCAAGACTAGAAGGGCAACCAAAGTGTTTGACCTCCTGGGATCTATGCTGATGGCTGATAGATCATGACCATAATTCTCTTGGGCCACACATCACATACTGGAATATGGAAGATGAATATAACTGATATAACTAGATTAGTTCCAGACTATGAGCTCCTCTATTAAATAGTAACACTCTATGGTCAGTTACTGGGTCTTCCTCATTTGTGTCTCCTATATATAAATATGTCATTAAATCAATTATAAAACAATGTAAGATTAAAGTGCTAAAATAAGTAGTATATAATAAATTCCAATGAAACCTAGATAAGAAATATATACTAATTTCTGGCACTGATTATAGGAAACTTGTCATTGTCACCTTGTCACAACATTACAGTAATTTGGAGACAGGACTTCCAAATAAATAAGAACAACTTCAAAAACAGCTCACAAAACTTCTGATTATTTTATAGTTACTCAACATCCCTTAGAGTCATTTAATATTGATTTAAGTTTCAGTATTTCTCATCGTTCCCCAAACTCATATTTTCTCTCTTTGGACGATATTTCATGCAGGTATACTCCAAGGAAATTACTTGTCTTTCTTTCATATATTAACATGGACTTTGTCCAAATGGCTATATTCTGGGAAATTGATATTATTTGAAATACATGAATCTTTTAGTCTCTTTTCCATTTGCAGTTCCAGTTATTCAGTTCAACATAGATTACATTGCTTTATACGAAGAAAAAGCATTACAGTCAGTTTGTTTTGTAAAAATGCTGAATATTTCTTTAGTGGGTAAACATCTAGACCTTCTCTGCCTCTTCCATCTTCTTCAGTTCAGTTCTTTTAATAGTCTCTGAATGTCAAAATGGAAAATAAATAAAAACAATTTGATTTCTATTAAAATAGCCTTATACAATATCCTTCCTCCTCCAAAAAGGATTTAAAAGGTTTTGTAAAAAAAATGAGAGAAGCACAAAATAAAAATATTATAGAAACAGAAATGAGAAATGAGGATTGAGGAGGGTAAATGGATCAGGGAGCCAATAGAGTAAGTGAACTTAGGTATAATTTTCCTGTCAGCCAAAATGAAAAGGGATATCTTATCTGTTGTAACTTACAAAGTCAGCAAAGAGGAAACATACAAATTCTTCAAAATACAAATACAGTGATAGATCCAACAAATCAAATAATTTTCCAAACTACCTTAAGGTAGAAGTAATACCTTACCATTGGTTTAGCCCAACAACTACTTATAGGCATGTGATATATGCAAGGATTTACACTAGGCGTTGCACTGAATATCAAGATGCAAAGATTTCTAGTTCCTGACTATAGAATATGTATCCTCCTGAACAGCTGAACAAACAAGATGTGTACATATAAGGGAAACTGACTATTCAAGTCTGTGTATTTTAAAGGTGAAATGAACTATGCAGCCATTTAGAGGGGGATAGAGTGGGAAGAAGGAGAGCCTGTTCCAGGCTTGAGATTACCATAAGACAAGCAATTCTAAGAAAATTTGGCCCGGGATTTAGTCACACAGAGCAGAATGTTCTTGGGTGGCCATAGATGAAGTCAGAATCCAGGGAATCAGGGCAAACCAAATGACATGAGTTTTCATATATAAGATGGCTGACTAGATATGGCTTTGAGATCCCAGCCAGGTAGAAAGACACAATGGAATAAAATCCAAAAATACATCTACTACTACAGTTTCAATCTTCAAGTTAGCTATCTAGAAACAAGTGAAAAATGAAGTTCCATCCCAAAGCCTTGAAGCCCTGCCTGCTTTCTAATAGATTCCTTGGAGTGAGTGATTGAGGAGCAGGAATGGGGCTTACCAAAGTGGGTCAGTGCTCCCCAAGGGCTAGTATTTGCCCAGAAAACCAACCCTGGGAGTCACATTTGAGAACTAGGAACCCTCAAACCAATTCCAGAGCATTTGGAGAATAGCAGAGAGTAACAAGGTGTCTGGAAATCATTGCATGTGAAGACTTATTAAAATAATCAAGCATCTGGGCTCCTGGGTGGCTTAGTGGGTTGAGCAGTCAACTCCTGATTTCAGCTCAGGTCATGATCTCAGAGTCCTGAGGTCAAGCCCTACATCAGGCTCCATGCTCAGCAGACAGTCTGCTTGGGATTCTCTCTCCCCCTCCTCCCCCTTCCACTCTCTCTCAAAATAAATAAATCTTTTTAAAAAATAATTTAACATCTATATATTAAATGTAAAGAGTCTAAGAGGAGTATAACAATTATCTTCAGATGTTTTAAAGGCCTGTCATGTACATCTATAAATAAAAGTTTTTATGCTATATTTGTGTATTATTTCATGGTTTTTAAGCATTAAATATGTAGTCTCAATTCAAACCTTTATTAACTGAACGAATGGTCTACTCTTTTCAATTGCAAGAGCTGGAAGTTAGGTAACCCTCTGTTAGGAATGTTATAGATGATATTCTGGCATTAATATAGTGATTATGCAGAAGCACCACTTACAAAAATCTCCAGGTCTGTGGGGTCTTTTAGTTCTAACACTACCTCCCTTCCAACCAAGGAAAATCTTGGTCTCTCTTTATACACCAATTTCTCATCATGGATCTGACAGTACTTTACACTCTCAGGAAAAGAATGTGTTTCATTAGTACATCCTGGATCCTTCTGTGTTGATTCCTCCTAATTGCAGAAAACCAAGTAGAAAGTAGGTCAGATTACTTGCACAATGTCAACAGGTTAATCAATGGCATAGCTGCAATTTCAGCTCTTGAAAGGCTCACCAATTCTCTTTCCATTCTCTGTTCTGCTTCCCCTGTATGAGGAGGAACCCCCCCGAAGATGTGTATGGTAAGGCAAGTGCAAGGTCAGAAAGCATGTCTTTGTTGAATGAAGCATAGCCAAACCAGTCACCTTTTTGAAAGCAGGGTGCTTCCTTGAAGAATGTTCAGACCTCTCATTTCCTACTTGCCCTGTCCATGTGTAGACAAGCAGAGTCATCTCTAAAACTGGATGTATAGTTCCTTAAGTAACACAAAAGACAATCCATCAGAGTGGAAGAAGAAAACACTAAAATTTCTATCTATATTAATGCAAACTTTCTGTCACTCTTTCTGTATACATTATGTATATACATATAATGCATTGTAAAAAATATGCATATAATTTATACTTAATATTATACACATATTGAAGATACATGTTCAAGAAGAAATCAGAAAATTTCAGAGACCACTGTTTTAAAATAAGCCATAAATGAGATGCAGTCATCTGTAATGTTCACTGTATTCCTAAGTTGCTGTATTCAGATACTTTTACTCTGGGTTATATAAAACAGAAGAAAATACACACCCCTTATAATCATTTCTGACTAGCTAGCCTCAAGGAGTCCCATAGAGCAAAATACAAGAGGGATTTTCCCCAAGACTCAGACTATGGAGCAGAAGGTGGGAATCACAAACAATGGCTCCATTTCCACAGCAGAGACAAGTCTTGCTGTCAAGGTTGAGCCACTGGCTGAAGTAAAATAATCAGGTAGTTTGTAACTCCTCAGGGCGCAAACAGCAGATTGCAATTCCTTAAGACTAGCCATCTATTTTGAGACTAGAGGACCACCTTCACCTCCTGAACTGCATCTGTGAAGCAGCAGGAAACTGTTTATTAGTCAGTATTTTGTCACTCCACAGAAAACATAAAGGATGTGTCTGAGCAAAAAAGAACTGAAAATATATGTTAAAATAAGCTTTCTCATAAGAATTCATAGCAAAATATTACCTTACTCAGCCACAGTCACCATTGTATTTTATTGGAAGAACTCGAATATGAAGAATGGCAGAGTCACCTGTTCTTCCAAGTAATGTTGCACAACTCGGGGGGATGTAAGTCACCTAGATCTCACCCTCTCCCCATCCCCGCATCCTTACCTCCCTGGCCTCCCCCCACCCCACAATGGCCAAAAAGGTCTGAAACTTAACCCAGTCTGATCCATACTTCATGTGCCCTGCTTAAGACTCCTTAGAAATGGTTTCTGAATGAGGCTCCTGGGCAGCTCAGTCAGTTATGTGTCCAACTCTTGATTTTGGCTTGGGTCCTGATCTCAGGGTCTTGGGATCAAACCCTTCCTTGGGCTCTGAACTTAGTGGGGAGTCTGCTGGAGATTCTCTCTCTTTCTCTGCCCCTCCCCTTTCTTTCATTCTCCCTCTCTCTCTCAAATAAGTAAATAAATCTTTTTAAAAAAATGGTTTCTGAAAAACATTTTTTAACTTCTTGGGACCAGAACTTCAACATCAACTAAAAGAACTTCCTCACATGATATAAAGCTGGTAGAGTAACAAGATGAACAAAATCCAAGCTCAAACTAGATATTAGGGACAAGGGAAACAGCACAGGTGAGAGAGGGTGTCACATTCTATTTCTCATGAGTAAATCAGGAAGATGTGTGAACAGAATCCAATATGGATGGTTTACCAAAAAAAGAAAATTTTTAAATAATTTCAAAATATCCCAGGCAGGTCAGAAAACTAAGTTTAAAGGCTATGTTTCTGGGCATGATGTCCCCATTATACCATAAATCTGCCACAGCCAACATCACTGGGCAGAGACCCCAAATTGTGCACCATTGATGCTGGATGTCCATTCTGCTGCCTCTGGGAAATGGCTGCCCTTCTCCCACCCTCATCAAGCTGCATGCCTCACAACACCTTCTTTTTAATGCTATTAGTTTCTGAATTGAACTCCTTCATGATGAGCTTAATCAATGGAGGCCAGATGTCATATCTGTGCTTTGAACACAGAGGAAAATGGAAAGACCAGTATACGATTTTAACCTTTGGGACACAAACCCATTGTAAGGTGGAGAATTTCCCAGAAATTAAAGGTGTTCAAAATTGCATAAGGCTATAGAGTTCAAATATATATCACGCTAGGAAAGAACTATAGCATCCCACTACCTGGGACTGCCTAACATCTCTGATATGACCCATGGAGACATGGTTTTCCCTGTGGTTAGGCCAAGCCTGTCTTTAAAAAAAAGAAAGAAAGAAAGAAAAGGGAAGGAAAGGAAAAGAAAAAGCTTAAATTGTAATTAACAAGAGGCAATAGTGAGTAAACAGAGAAGTTGTCATTGTCACTTGTCCAGTGTCAAATTATTAGCCTCTTGTTGTGGAAAACACCTAGTCAAGAGCCTAAGCTTAGGTGCAGGATCAGAGTAAAGCTAATCCAATGTTGCAGAAATGGGTAGTTTCCAATAAGCAGATATCTTGATTTAATAAACCTGCAATTTCTTCCCTCAAGTTAAGGCAAGCTTGTGGTGATACAATTTTTCCTCATTGCGTAAATAAATATCAGGTTATACATAGGTAAGGATAAAAAGAAAGTTAATATTTCTACATTAGATTCAACGAGCAAACAGAGTCATGGGCAGTTTCCTCAGTCTTAATTGTTGAGTGAAAAATTCTATTATGTCCTTCAGATATATTCCAAGGATTTTTGGTTTTATGATGGCAAAATAGATATTTGTGTCCCCTTCTTCTCTGAGAAATTATCTGAAAATAGCATGAAGTACTAAGAATCAAAACACAAACTTCATCTTTGGTACAACCAGGAGACAGCTAAACCACAATAAATGAAAACCAACAGCAAATGGAAAGGAGTGGCAAATAGCTGAGGGTAGAAGAGGGTGAAACATGAGTGCCCATAGACTTGTAACCCTAATGATAAACAATGCTTTTCACCCACAGAAAGCCTGGGAAAGGCTCATGATTCATAAGCATCATGTACAACCCAAGGCAGTGGTGAAGTGTTGTGGTGAAAATTCAAAAAGTGGCTGAGGATTGTCTAAGGAACAGTTGGACTGTCTCCCTTCCCCAACCCAGAATAAGTTAGAGAGACAAAAAGAACAATCACAAAAGAAAGGAACGTTCTTGGAACTTAAAAATACAAAAGCTAAAATAAATAACTCAGTGGAATAGTTTGAAGATAAAGCCAAAGTATCTCATAGAATGAAATGAGAGGACTAAATGCTGGACAAAAGTAGAAGAGATAAGGGGACTAGAAGATGAGCTCAACAGATCCAAAACTCTACTAATGGAAATTCCAGAGAGAAAACAGTAAGAGTGAGGAGGGATTGTCAAAGAAAGACTACCGGAAATTTTCACTTAACTGAATACAGAAGCCTCCAGATTTAAAAGACCCATCAGAAAGACTCTTAACTACAGGAAACAAACGGGGTTTCTGGAGGGGTGGTGGGTGGGTGGATGGGATAATTGGGTGATGGGTATTAGGAAGGGTATATGATGTGATAAGCAGTGGGTGCCATATGCAGATAATGAATTATTGAACCCTACATCCAAAACTGATGATGTAGATTATATTGGTTAATGGAATTTAAATTAAAAAAATATTTGGAGCTGAGGGAAATTGGAAGGGGAGGTGAACCATGAGAGACTATGGACTCTGAAAAACAATCTGAGGGTTTTGAAGGGGTGGGGGGTGGGAGGTTGGGGGAACAGGTGGTGGGTATTAGAGAGGGCACGGATTGCATGTGTGCATTTTGCACCACGGGTGTGGTGCAAAAATGATGAATACTGTTATTTTTTAAATAAAAAATTTAAAAAAAAATTAAAAATAAAATAAAAGACCCACCCACTATCTAGTTCATTGAATAAAAACAGGCCCAATACCAAGCCACATCATTCTGAAATGCCAAATAATGAAATCATAAAAGCTTCCAGAGAGGAAAAAATAGATCACATACAAAAATATCAGAGAAAGAATGACCAGTTGTTGACAATCTTTGAAGAAAACAATGGAATAAATTCTTCAAATAGCTGAAGGAAAATTATTTGAAGTTCTTAATTATATCCCAAATCAAATTATAAATTAGATATGAAGGTAAAATAAATACATTTTCACACATGCAATGTCTCATAAATTTACTTCCCATGCACTTTTCTCAAAAGCCATTGAAGGATAGGGCTCTACTGAAATAAGTGAGAAAAAAATCAGAAAGGAAAAGACACAAGATGTAGGAAGTAGGGAATCCAACAAAGACAGTCAATGATAAATCCCAGGAAACCAACTATGAAGCAAAAGAGAGAACACCATCCAGACTAAAGCAGAAAGTTGAAAGCTCCAACAAGGACATCTTCAAGAGAAAACAAGAATCTGATTATTGACCTGATTCATTTGAAACATGGAAAATTATATTGAGTGGTTGTGGAAAATTACAAAAATATTCAGCAATAGGTGCAAAAAATATTAACAAATGAAAAGATGAGGCAATGATTAACTCCAGGAAAACAAATGTTTGTTCAAGCAAAGAAATGCTACTTAGCTCAGCAGTGAACAATTTTTGTATGGTCACAAAAATGTAAACTTTGAACCCTGATTACCCCAAGTTGTGATGTAACTCTATTGGAGAGAAGGAGTGTGAAGACTCTGCTGTAGGTTGAGGGTGGGGAGGCAGATCCATATAAGGGACTAAATCCTAATCTTTCTTATTCAAAAGCTATAAAACAATGTCTAAAGTTGGCAAATTAAGAGATAGTGTAAAAAGTATGAAGATAAACACAAAAGAAGCTAGTAAAAGACTACAAGGAATTTACCTTTGGAGAGTAGACCAGAGGTGAGGAACTAAAGGGAAGGATTGTTATGTTTCATAAGCCTTCTAGCATTTTCAGTATTGGATTCATTTTTGTATTTCTTGAATCAAAATTTAAATAATTTCAGAAAAAGATATCCCCAGAGCTAGAGCTACAACAGCCTCACAACCCTGAGCCATTGAAAAGGCAGCTTAAATAGCAACAAGGTATTTCCTAAGAAACTGGCAGAGTCAACTCAAATTTCTCATCCCAACCCAGTTTCACCCATGTTCTAGGTATTCTTCCTGGAAGAACATGTGGCTTAGCCTCATACAGACTCCCATTGTAAACCCTGCTCTCTGCCTAGGCAATCACATTGAGCTAAGGATTGAACCTGGTCCACTGTCACATGCTCCCACCACCATGGCCCAGTTGCAGTTTCCAACGCCACTGGGAGACAAGGAATGCTAAGGAAGGTGACTATGGAAAGCAATATGTCAAAATCTGTGTGGATACTCTCAGACTTAAAAGGGGGGAAATAGTCACCTTAGGGAAATCCAATCAAAATACCTAGCAGCATATTCATTGCTCAGAGGGTTCTAGGAATAACTAAACTTTTGTGTGCTAACGCCATCTCCATAATGGCTTAAAGGCTCTTCCCAGGGTCTTTATAAAGCATCTGGTCTCCTGGTCTACCAATCTTAATAAGTCTCAAAAAGAATTAAATTACATGCAAGGAAGAACAGTCTGATCTCCACATCAAAAGGCAACTAAAAGTTTTAGTTTATCTTATTCAAGTTAAATCAGAAGTTCAGGTGATTTTTGTTTGTTAATGAACTTAGTATCATGCCAATAGGGGCACATTGTCTATCACTCTTCTTCCAAGGCCTTCTGGAGACAGGAACAGTAGCAGATAGGAGGGTGGCCCCATGATCTGGGACCTTCTATGTCAGCACAAGAACTCTAGAAGGTTTGACTTCAGAGCCTGGGAAAGGATCTCAGCTCATGGTGAGTGAGGTCCTTACACTACACGAATAGAGAAACACCACCCCTCCTCTGATATGATCAGGGCTGGGATAAAATGAAAATATATTATGGTATATAATATAACATTGGCTCCAGTCTTATTTGCTCCTGTATTATGCTGTTTTCAATGTGTTCTCATTCTTGGGGGTGGGGGAAAGCAGACCTTAAACCATAGGGGATATATGTGGGTAAAAGTGTGTCTAACAGAACAATGTATGGGATAATTAGAGTCAGAGGAGGGGTAAAGAATCTGGATGGAGAGGGCTGGGAGAAGACTTGCTGAACTGTTGAAGTGTTCAAAACTAAATTCTAAAGAATTCTAGAGAGAAGAGACAGAATGTGAAAAGGCAAAAAGGAGGTTATAGCCAATTTGAAGATGTGAGAGTAATTTGGGTTGTCCAGAACATGGCGCATTGCTAGGAGAGAAAAGATTTAGAGTAAGACAAGCTTTGTATTGTATATTGTATATTGTATATTGTATATTGTATATTGTATACAATGCTAAGAATTTGAGCTTTATCCAGTTGGAAACAAGGAGTCAAGTAGTTAAGAGAACCATAATTGCATTTCCAGAATTGCAGATTACTCAGCATCAGTGTGAAGATCAACCTTAGTAAGGGATAGAAGGAGAGATGGGGCTGCAAGCTGGGAGCTGAATTAGGAGGCAGTGCAGGAGATAAAGAGCAAAGTCTGAGATAATGACAGTGTGGGCAGGGATGACAGAGAGACTTCAAAGTATATCCAGGATGGGACTATTTCTCGCCCCCTCCACTGCTACCACCTGGGCCAACCTGTTACCATCTCTTGACTGGATTCTCATGAAAACCTCCCACTGGTCTCCCTATTTTCCCCCTCACCTCCCCTTTAGACCATTCCCACTCAGCAACCAGAATGACTGCTAGAGCTTAGATGTGATGATGAAACTCCCCCTGTTCAAATCATTTAATGGTCTCCAATCACACAAACCAAATCCCTTGCAATGGTCCACAAGGCCACACAGACTTGTCCCCCTCTATGGGTCTATGACCTCTATAACTTCCTTTTCTACTACTCACTCCTGAACACACCAGGTGCACTCTTGACAATTTTCCCTTGTTGGTTCCTCTATCTGGACTGCTCTTCCCCCCAAATATTTCTTCCCTTACCTTCTTCAAACCTTTACTCAAATACCACCTTCCAAGCACCCTATAGAAAACTGCAACCCCAATACTCTTTATTTTCTCTCCCTCTTTAATTTTTTTATGACTCTATTGTCTACAAATATACTGTATAACAAATTACTTGTTTGTTTTCCATCTGTGCTCCACCCCTCAGTCCTGGACTATAAGCTTCAGTGGGTAGGTGTTTTTGTCTGATTGTGGCCATTACTATGTATCTCCAATACCTAGAATAGCACCTGGGGCATATTAGGTGTTCCATAGATATTTACTAAATGAAATAAAATCAGTGGGACTTGAGTGATTAAACATGAGAATTAGAAAAAGGAAAGACTCTAAACCTGCTTTACAGGTTTCCAGAGTGTGTGACTGGGCAGATGGTGATACAATTCAGTAAGAGAGAAATCAGAAGGAAATGTAATTAGTTCTACTTTTGGCAGATTGACTCGGAGGTGCAAGTGGACCATTTGTGCCCGTTTTCTTTTTATTGTCTCTGAGTCCCCACATCCATTAGAGCCTGTCCCTATAGACATTGCTCCTTTGCCAGCTGGTTTGATGTTAGCCTTTACCAACAGAGAGCACTGGAGGGACACTGCAAGGCACCAGGAAGGACTTCCTTCCTATTTCCAATTGGCTTTTATTTTAGTATGGCAGCCAGTAAATCAGCAGGTAGAAGGCACAGGGGTGTTCATCTGAGAAACTCTTGTCAGACCAGCTCCAGCCCTGTGCCCTCTGGCAAGTTTTTCCCTCAAGGGCAGCTCTTCAAAACTCTTAATTTCTTATATATTCACACTTCCACAGCCCTACAAGTACCAGTTGCTTTCTGTATTTACTGTTTCATACCCTAGGGTCTTCTTCTATTGCTCCTTTTAGTAGTTAATCACTTTTTACTAGTTAACACTTCTTCATAGTAAATGTTCTCTAAGTTACTTGCACATTTTCTCTCCTGACTGGACCCTCCCCCGTACAGCATTCAAGTTGAGATGCATGTTAAGGAGCTGTGAATGTAACTTTAAAGGAGATTTAAAATAAGAGGTTCACATTTGGAAGTCTCCAGAATATTACTGGTGTTTAAACCAAAGACTGGAGGATTAATCATATTTTATTAATCATAAAAACATAAGGGGGGCTAAAAAAAACCCCACAACAACAAAAACAAAAACAAACAAACAAAAATAAACCATAAGGGAGATAGGGAGGGAGCCTTGGGACACCATCATTTGGGGGGACAGTTAGGAAAGAGCAAAAACTGGAAATTGGGGGAATGGGAAAAGTAAGGTGGGGAAATGAGAAGATGCTGAGAAGGTTTGCCTTAGAGGTAAAAAGAAAACCAGAAGAAACCAGAGGCAGAGAGAATTTCGAAGAAGATTTGTTCAATAACACAAATGCTACAGGAAACTCAATTAGATTAACTGGAAACTTAAAATGAAGTTAGGAGCAATCTTTTCAAGAACAATTTTAGTACTGTGGTTTGAGAAGTCAGTAAGAAGACAGGAAGTAGGCATGACAAATGTAAACCACTCTTTTGCTAAGCTTGAAAGATTAGGCTGCTACAGAAGTGGCTTGCTGGCACAGTGGCTCCAGAAAATCATTATCACAGAGCCCATCTGGCTTTCTGCTTCCTTGTCCTTTGAATGTTGCTTTCTAAGTCATGGTTATAACATGGCTGCTGCAGCCGTAAATTTCACATTCACAGTCCAGGAAGGAAGTGGTAAAAAAGAAGAGCACCAACACTTCAGCTTTACTTAGTTGGAAAAAAATTATAGCACTTGGCCACCTCTAGTATAAGGGAGGCTGAAAAAGTCAACTTTTTACCTCTTATTACCTGGATCATAGGGTCAGGGAAGAGAGAGAGGAGTTGAAAGTAGAGACTGGGACAGCCACCTTCAAGGGTCTAGGAGAGTCCTAACTAAGCAAGAAAAGGGGAATGTTTAGTTATGTGTCTGAAGGGAACTAAAATAAGAAATTGCAAAAGAAATCCATGTGAATTTGCCTCTGGATGGCAAAGAAGAAAAAGCTAAGATTGAGGCACCCATCCACAACTTGGAGACAATTTTAACAGAAAATTACCGCAATAAGATGATCATCAGAGTGGAAAGGTTTGTAGAGTAGGTGGTAAGGGAGTCACAGATATGTGCAAAACTGTGTTATGAGGGACCATGGGCTCTTTCTAAAGAATAAAGGGAAGCCAGAATGGGGTTGATAGTTTCGGAGTTAAAGAGGGCTACAGAGAGGACTTGGTGGTGTCAGTAAGGGACAGAAAAACCTGGAAGGGTAAGAGTTTGTGGACAGAAAACAAATGGGGACTTGAGATGCAGAGCCAGAGCAGTCCTGGATGATGACAGAGGGACTGAAGTCAAGTGTCGATGATAGCCATGGTATTAAGTTAGGGACCCATGGCGATGCATATCAAAATTATCATCTGCATGAACGCTGCCCAGGACGATGCAAGACTCTGCCTACTGCAACACATACCAAACTGGCAGATGTTTTTGGGGTGTGTGCCCAGGACATGCACGGACAACAGACCGGAAGGGGGTGAAGAGCCATATATGTGGACTGCGTCTCCTCAAAGGAGAGTTTATCCAAAGATGGTGAATCTTATTAAACTTACGGAAGACCAATAATGAAGTGTGGCTAAAATTTTAACCCTACTAAGGAAAAATGTTAAAATGTATGTATAAAAATCTGTATCAGAATCCATTTACTTCTCTTTTTATTTCCAATCATCTAAATGCTCTTTGTACAAATATAAAATCAATTCTCCATTACTCATTTATTTATCAAGTATATTTGAGCCTCTACTGCATAGAAAACACTAAAGCAGGACATGACTCAAGAGGAAAGAGACACTGGACTAGCCTTTCAGAGGCCTGGGGGTTGAAATTGGCCTTTTACTGACCTGCATGGTTTGTGGATATTCCAGTTTCTTTGGGCCTCAGTTTATACCTCATGTAAATTGAGCCGTTTTAGGTTAAATTAATTATCTCCCAAGTCCCTCTGCCTTAACGTTCTTTTCTGATGTTTGTTTTATATCTATCCATTACACTATTATCGGTCTCCCACTGCTCAGATAAATCATTAGAGGGTGAACAATAAAAAAACAAAGGTATGAGAAGTCAAGGGCAAACTTTTGTTTTAATTTAGCAGCTCAGGAGATAACACTGACTAAACATAATTGTCTTGCATTAAACCAACTCAAAAACTTTGAGGTTTAATATAAAACATAGTCAGACATACCCATAGGCTTTATTTAGCTCTTTTATGTGTGTCTGACCCCCCTGACTAGTTGACCATGTACTTCATCTACCATCCCACCATCGTTACTACAGTGGTGCTATAGTGGTGGCTATTTAATAAACCCTGTGGACTGGTGAGAGTTGCCTATATCCATTGTTTAAGTTAGGGTAAGATTCCTTGCAGTGTAAATTTGATGGTGAAGTATACAAAATGTTTTCAATTATAATTCCATGTTCACATGTTCATAACTCGATGAAAAAAAATGTCTTTGGGGCTGAAACTTTCCATTCCATGTTCTATCTCCACCCAACTATAGTTATTTTTTCTCCTCCGGAAAATTTGAGGAAATCCGTATGATCACTTATGAATGTGGAAAAAATGCATTCTTTCAAATGTTTAATTAAATAAAAGGATCAGCAATTGCAAAATCTTTAATATAAACCTACCATACATATTTATAAAAACCAAAAGATAAATATAGCAAGCCTCAAAAAGGAGATCACATACTTACCCATTTGGAGTAAATCCTAATTTTGAATGCTTGCTAATTTGAAGCTTAGAAAAAGCTGGATTATGCAAGCACAATAGTAATTTTTTTGTTAAAAGTGGTACATTCAACATGATCTTATGATATGATTATTAATTTTTGCTGAAGGATACAAGATGGGTCAAGGAACAGAACTGAGAATAGAGATTGTTTCCTGAATTCTCATTTCTCTGTAAACAGTGCATGCTCAATAAATGCTTATCAGATGAAATGTGTAAAATATGGCAAATGATTTTTTTAGAGCTCCAAGTTAATTTAACCTTCAGAAGAGATTTTTTTACCATATTTTCATAACAATTTACTTTGGAAATTTAAAAAGACATCCTCCTCAGTCATTAGGTTGCCTGTAACGATCTCCCTGTAAACAAAGCAGTTTTTTAGGAATATTATGATAATCAAATCTTTTGAGCATTTCTTAGCCCAACTCCTCCTGGGTTTTCTCCCTACCACAAATTGTCCAGTGGCCAGACAGACCCAAACAGCTCTATTGGGAATGCAAAATGGTACAGCCACTTTGGAAGACAGTTTGATAGTTTCCTCCAAAACTAAACATATTTTTACCATATTATCCAGCAATCATGCTCTTTGGTATTTACCTAAAAAGAGTCAAGACCGTACCCACACAAAAATCTGTACAGAATGTTTAGAGCCACTGTTTTCATAACTGCCCAAACTTGGAAGCACCTGAGATATCTTTCAGTAGGTAAATGAAGGAATTAGGTGTGATATGTCTAAACAACAGATTATTATTCAGCACTTAAAAAAAAAAAAGTGAGCTACCAAGTCATGAAAAGAATGGAGGAATCTTAAATGCATATTACTAAGTGACAGAAGCAATCTGAAAAGTTTATATATTGTGTGATTCCAACAATATGAGATTTTCAGAATTGCTATGGAGACCATGAAAAGATCAGTGGTTGCCGGGGTGGGGTAAGGCGGGAGCTAAAGAGGCCAAGCACAGAAGATGTTCAGGGCTGCTAAGTATTTTGTATGCTCCTGCAATGGTGATTACATGCCATCAGACATTTGTCAAAATCCACAGAATGTTCAGCACCAATAGTGACCTCTCAAGTAAATTCTGGACTTTTGGTGATGAAATGTCGCTACTCAAGTATAGAATATTCATGGTTGTAGAAGCTGTGAATGCTTGAGGTCAGGGAGTGTATGAGCTCTCTCTATACCTTTGGCTCAATTTTGGTGTGAACCTAAACTCGCTCTAAAAAATTAAAGTCTATTTCAAAACTAGGAAAATGTTAATCTGGAATTTTATAAGTCAAGTCAGCAAACGTCTGCGTTGTAAAACGTTGGGGGAAAGTGCTCAGGTTAGTTGAGAAGTCAGCTTGTCTGTTTTTGCAGGTGGTAATCTGGTTAGTGTGATATTCTGGTTAATAAAAAAAATAGAGCTGCTCTGTTTGAGAGGGGATTGGGAAAAGGGGAGAATTTAAAATGTCAGAAAGATGAAAGCGTAGTATGTGTTGATACTTGTTTTTTATTTTATCTTTTGGCTTCAAATGCAGACAAGAAACTACTAGAGAAACCACTGGAGAAGAACGTTATAAGAAAGGAAGGGCTCTCAGTCAAATGAGATATACTTGTCTCTATATTGATTAGAAAGTTATTAATCACTCCAGAGCCAACAGTTCTGAGAGAATACTGAAAATCACAAACCAGAATAGGGTGCTTTGAGAAATAAATTTGAAGAACAATAAGTAAAACCAATGAGAAGAGAGATAGTCTTTCATCTCTACTTTTAAATTGCAAAATACTTCATATATATTCAGAGGAGGGTATCTAACATAGGTGAATTGTTCAAAGCAAACACCCTTGTACTCAGGCTAAAAAAAAGAGCATGATTAATGTCTTTGAATCCCTTCCCACCCCAATGCACCTCCTTGATCACACTTGCTTCTCTCCACGAGAAGTAAGCAGTCACAGAATATTGAGTTAATCAACCCCTTGCTTTTTAAAATACTTTTTTTTAAGATTTTTATTTATTTATTTGACAGAGAGAGATCACAAGTAGGCAGAGAGGCAGGCAGAGAGAGAGGAGGAAGCAGGCTCCCCTGCTGAGCAGAGAGCCAGATGTGGGGCTCGATCCCAGGACCCTGAGATCATGACCTGAGCTGAAGGCAGAGGGTTAACCCACTGAGCAACCCAGGCGCCCCTAAAATACTTTTACCCTTCATACATATCCCTAAACAATGTTTTAATTTATTTTGCCTATTTTGAAAGCTTATATAGGTGGAACCATAAGTTAGCTATGCTTCTGAAAATTTCTTTTGTAATTCAGTCATGTTATATTTGAGAATGCTTTGGCTAACTCCAGGGAGAGATTTCTAGTAGACAGTATGTGTCTGGAGATCAGCAACTAAAATCATCATGAAATATATTAAAGGATACAGAGGCCAGTATATTAAGCAGCAAAAAATAGAAAATTTTAGGGATAGAGAGAATTCCAACTGAATACAGGAAAGACATTGTATATTGAGAAAGTTTTCAAGTTATATGAGAATGGTGTACAGTTCTCAGATTAGGCCAATGGTTAAAAGTGGTTTTCCATTTTATGTAATGTTAATGTTTCAAGATTACAGTTAGGGTATTCATGTGTTATATGTATAATTTAAGTTGGGAAATCAGAAAAACTCCTTAGACTAGATACAATAGCTGAGAGCATGCAACAACTTGAGTATACAATGCAGGGGGAAAAGGCAATCCAAATCTTTCGGAAACACGAGCAAACAAATATCATGCAAGAACATCATCAGTCAGAATGACAAAATCAAACATGGCATGATTTTAGGAGAAGATAGAGTTAACAAGAAAGACTTTATTTAAACTTGAAGCTCACAACACTCTCCTCTGAGTGGCCCTTTGATTGTGGCATTAGACCATTCCTTGGCCCAGAAGTGAATATTTTTATATACTCAGAATAATATAATTTCTGTTCATTGGTTTTTAGCTTTCACAATCAACTCCAGATAATGCACATAAAACTTAGTGTAACTGTAACACAAAATATTAATGCTTACACCCTCTCAATATAGAAGTAAAAGGTATCTGACAGAAGGGATGGCAAGAAATAGAAAAAGGTAAAGAACGGATGCTAATATTGTCATCTTAAAATGAAAATTAATTGAACAATGCATATTTGTGTAGATTATGTTTAGAATTATAAAGATGATCAAAAGAAGAACTTAAAATGATGATACTTAGAAGGTGGGTATAAGAGAATGGGAAGAAAGTATAAATTATTTAACCGTTTTTCATATTGAGGAGTCAGAAATGGAGAAAAGGCTGATTAACTGGAGCTATGAAAATGACCAGCAGAAGAAACAAAAGTAGAAAGAATGTTATTTATTTTTTTGTAAGTTTTTATTTTAATTCCTGTATAGTTAACAGGCAGTGTGATATTAGTTTCCAGGGTGTGACATAGTGATTCAGCACTTCCATACAACACCCAGTGCTCATGACAAGTGTAATCCTTAATCCCCTTCACCTATTTCACCCATACCCACCAGCCACCTCTCCTCCGGTAACCATCAATTTGTTCTCTAGAGTTAAGAGTCCGCTTCTTGGTTTCTCTCTTTCTCCCTTTGCTCATTTGTTTTGTTTCTTAAATTCCAAATGCAGAAACAATTATAAAGTTTGTCTCTGACCATGTAAACTGAAATTAACTTGTTACAAGGAGCAGCTACTATTACTTGAAGAAGTCTTAAAAGCATAGGCATTCCAGTTCTAGGGCTGATTCCGGGAGTAAGGAAAGGCTTGAGAATCTCTCAAATTTACCGAACTTAGAAGATCACTTAGCTGACACTAACCTTGATCTGGACAAATCTCATCAGAGTCAGAGCTCCAGGATCATTATCTTAGGGTTTAACTTCTCTAATAGCTTGGACCCAGATGCATACCCCACCCACTCATAAACACAAAGATAAAAACACAGGGAGGCTGACTTGAAAGAATAAAAAATATTTTTTGCATCTTTGGTACACTTAACACTTACAGTATTTTAATAGCTACTACTTTTTGACCTCCTACACTGGGGCCAGGCATTCTGATAAGCACTTTGCATAAATTATCTTCACAACGATCCTATCAAGTCAGTATTATTTCCATTTTATAAGTGAGGGAAATGAGTAAGCCAGTGAGGAAGTTAGTAAGGGCCACTTCAAAGACTTAGACCAGAGTCTTTCTGACTCTAAGGCTGGAATTCCTACCTGCATTAGACAGCTCCGCAGTCCCTGCAGTTTTTTTTTAATGTATTCATTTTTATTAAAAAGCAGGAATTAGAAAGAAAGGCCAATGTTAGCATACTAAAGAGAGGCTTTTTTTTTCCTTTCCAGCGTAACAGAAATAATTGTTTATGCACCACACCCAGTGCTCCATGCCGTACGTGCCCTCCATAATAATCCCTGCAGTTCCGAAGTCCAAGGGCACTGAAAACCCAAAGTTGATATTCTAGACTCAGGTTCTTTTCCTCTGGTAGTGAAATCTGACCTAAACTGGTATGGTATTATGCAGTTATATATAATATATGCAAATTATTACTTCTCTATAATCTATAATCTCAAATATTCCAAATTCAAAAAAAAGACACCTAACTGCAAAAATTTCAGAGGAAAGCTCATGAAACTGTATATTCAAATGTTAATTTTTAAAAAAAACATTTTAGAGCTCTCTGGATCAAAGTTGGGAAGACAAATATTTATAGATAAAGGAAACTAAAAGGATTAGACAAAATTTATATGAACCCATGTAATACGGCTAGATATATACTTTTTAAAACAGGAAGAACTTTTATCAAGTGTTTTGTTTTCATTTATCTCTTTCTCATCAAATTTGGTCTGTCAATGTGGGGGGGGGTTTAAAGATGTCTGGTAGTTTGGAGTGCAATTAAATAGGAAAAATCTTTGCAATATATTTGCCTCCTACTTGTGAGCTTTTGAAAAGTGAAAATTTGTCTTTTCATAAAGTTCAAATGAGACAGAACAAGTGATTATGACCTTCATCGGGTGTGGAAGTGACATGCTGATTTTGCTCAAGCCAGGAAGCGTTTATGTTTTGAATTAACCAATAAAACAAAGAATGCTAAAAATAAAATTTGAAGCAACAACACATTAAAACAATTATACAAACATTATCCCTAGTAAACAAACTGACTTAGATGATATTATTGTGTTTCTACATTTTTTTTCCCAAAAAGCACGAACACATGAAAAGTAAACAGTGCAATTTTGTGGCTTAGTATGACACTTCCATGTAAATCGCTTGGTGCTAATAAGCTGTTCCTCTGTATTTACCACATTCATTTGTCACATATTGGTGTTGGCATGACCAGTGGGCTTCTGTGAACTCAAGTGAACTGCTTCTTTTTTTTGCATTTTTATAACAAAAAAAAAGTTTAAATATACACCAGGTCGAGAGAATAGCACCATAAGCCACCATTTATCCATCATCTAGATGCAACGACTGTCAGCTTTTTGCTATCTTTATACCATCTCGCTCTCTCTCTTGCTTTTTTCTTCTCATGAAATATTGAAAGGCAAATCCAAGAGACCATTATATTTTACTCTGAAATGCTTCAGGTGCGAATTTCTAAAAAAATAAGGACATTTTCATACCTAACAATGATACATTAAAACACTTAACAAAAATAACTATTATCCTTTAATTTCACCTGACACCTAGTTTGTATTCTAATTTTACCCATGGTCTCAAAAATATCTTAAAAGTTTCCCTTTTTCATACCATTAACTTGTTGATGACTGTTTCATTATCTTGAATTGCAATAATGTTTTGCTTGAACATATGGAAATAAAATAATATATTCCTACTACACAAGACCCAAGAGAGTCCATATCTTGTTTAAGCGGCTAGAAAACTTGGGTTCAAATCTCAGCTCCTCCAGTTACATGCAGTGTGGTCTTGGACAGGTTATGCAATTCCCATATACCTTCCTTTACTCTTCTGTAAAATTAGATAAGGATCCCTGTAGGTTCTGGTTGATGTTTGGGGCCTGGATCTGTACCCCCAAAAATAAGGGCTAAGCACAATTCATGTTTGGCACAGGAACCCCTGCCTCCATTTTAGTGCCAAAATTGAATCCTTGTTAGGTTGGCACAGGTTTGAGGGGAAGAGAATTCAAGTGCCTTCAGGCAACACATATCTTCTACTTTGTACCCCAGTTCCTACTTATTTTATTGTCTTCTTCAGTGGATTTCTGCTCTTGGCTTCTGATATTTACTAGTTGTAGGAAGACTGAGAATGTTACATGACCACTCTGGTCATCAGTTCCGTATCTACAAAATGGGTCTAATAAAACTTACCACAGGGGAGGGGTGTGAAGATTCAATATCTTTCAGCACCTAGAACATGGTAAATGCTCCTTAAATGTTGGCCCCTTTCCCACTTTGATTACATTAAGATTACTCCATTTGTTGTGGAGATGATGTCCTATCCTTTTTATTGCTCTTATTAACCGCTCCTCCCCCGCCCCCGGCCCAGGCCTCAGACACATTCTCCTCTCTAGCACTTTCTCTTTCAGTTTTTCAAATTTCCTCTCCACCGATATTGCCGACAGATATTCAGCCAGTCCACCAAGCAGTACCCTGATCTGGGAAGGAGAAGGTATCAACATGACTTCCATTCCTAGAACATCAAAAGCTACAGTGGCAACATTGGCTTATACTAATATAGTACTTTATATTCCTAAATAGCTTTTCACATGCCTTATGTTTGATGCTTTTCACAATCCTGCGGGTAAGTCATTGTCTCCCCTTTTATAGTTAAGGTGGCCAAGGAACAGAGATTTGTCTGAAGGCCCAGAAAAAAAGCTTCTAACCACTATTAGCCACATCTCAATTAACAACATGGAATGATAGATTTTTATTTGTTCCTTCTATCTTGAAACTGATTGAAGGCTCAGAGGGAATCCACATTGGGGCTCTGTTGATTTCTTTTTAACTGCTGGTTAAAAAAACCTTTGAAAGAATATTGCAACCTGTAGGAAATCATTTCTGATTTAAACAAATTTTGCCACTCCAAATTCTGTCTCAGAAGCAGGCTTTAAAAGAAGGTATTGCTGAAGGAATTATGGCATTCCGCTTCAGTTTACACAAGGCCTCCTAAAGCAATGAAAGTTAGGGACAGAAACAAATCTCTCTGTTATCTGTGAGAGGATGAAAGAAAGAACAGGGAGAGTGGGAAGCAAATCCAAATCCTGTCCCTATCCAACCACACACCTTCGCTAACAGAGGGAACCACTTGGGAAAATCTGCCAACAAGGGCTTCACTCCAGTAACCCTGAATCTTCAACACTCCCCTGGAATGGACCTTCTGGTTGTTAGTGAATAGAAGCAAAAACTCCCTGAAAATAATAATAGTAAATGTATACTTTTTATAACTTCAGTGATTGATTACAGATTAATATGATTCATACTGTTACATGATGAAAATAATATTTAATAATATTTAATGGCTTTTCACACTATCCGTAACTGTCACGCTAACATTCCCCTTAGAAGAGTATTTTTAAATTGCATAAATCCTTAAAATAACATCTTCTCTAGCTACTCCTCTATGAAAACAAAAAAAAAAAATCCCCAGTGGGAAATTTTGAATAAGAATTCTTTTAGAAGCTGGCCAAATCTTGGTGGGCTTAATCTATGTTGGATATCAAAATCAGATTTTTTTTCTACTTTTCCCCCAAGGATAAAGTAGTTTAGGGCCCTGTAAATGAAAGTGGAGGATAATAATTTTCATTATGGCAAAAACTCTGATGATGCCATATTAAAAAAACAAAAACACAGACTGAAGAAAATATACAGAGGAATAGGATATAAGAACGGAAACAATTAAAACTCCAGCCAGAAGAAAACAGCTGTGGGAGGAAAGTGGAAATGGAAGTGAGATTTCAAAATAGAACAAATACTATTTTCATAATTATTTAATAACTATTTATTTGTTGGAAATATCAAAGTGCTTTAGAACCCATAAAACCAGAAAAAATTCTAGCCCAGGAAAATAAATCAAAGACCTAAGAGTGCTAATGTGTAGAAACTCACTACATTTACTCTAATAGTTCATTCAGTGGAGAGAGCTGGAGAGCTGAAGTTTGTTTTTATCTTTTCTATGTATGGTAAGTACTGTTGATATTTAATGGTGTTTTGTACTTTAGCTTTAATCGCACTGCTATGATCTGAATATCTGTGTCCCCCTAAAATTCATATGTTGAAATCCTGATGCCCAACTTGATGGTGTTAGGAGGTAGGGCCCTAGGAAGGTACTTCAGCCCTTGGGGTGGAGCCCACATGGTGGAAATAGCGCCTTCTATAAGAGATCCAACAATTAAGGACCTAAATGTGAGGACTGAAACCATAAAAACCCTAGAAGAGAACACAGGCAGTAATGTTTCTGACGCAACTTGTAACAACTTCTTTCTAGATATGCCTCCTGAGGCAAAGGAAACAAAAGCAAAAATAAACTGTTGTGACTACCTCAGAATAAAAACCTTCTGCACAGCCAAGGAAACAACCAACAAAGTTAAAAGACAACATACTGAAAGGGAGAAGATATTTTCAAATGACATATCTGATAAAGGGTTAGTATCCAAAATACAGAAAGAACTTATACAGCTCAACACCGAAAAAAAAAAAAAAAAAAAAACCTGATTTAAAAATGAGTAGAGTACCTGAATAGACAGTTTTTAAAAGACATACAGATGGCCAGTTGACACATGAAAAAAATGCTCAACATCACTACTCATCAGAGAAATGCAAATCAAAACCACAATGAAGTATTGCCTTACACATGTCAGAATGGCTAAATTTAAAAGGACAGGAAATAACAAGTAGTGACGAGGATGTGCAGAAAAAGGACTCCTCATACACTGTTGGTAGGAATGCAAACTGGTGCAGTCACTGTGGGAGACAGTATAGAGGTTCTTCAAGAAATTAAAAATAAAATTACCCAATGATCCAGTAATTGCACTACTGGGTATTTACCCGAAGAATCTGAAAACACTAATTTGAAGAGATAAAGTCTCCTTTCTCATTGCAGTATTATTACAATAGCCAAACTATGGAAGCAGCCCGAATGCCCATTGATAGATGAATGGATATAGAAGATGCAGTATATGTATACAGTGGAATCTTATCCCACCATAAAAAAGAATGAAATCTTGCCATTTGCAACAGCATGGGTGGATCTAGAGACTACGTTAAGCAAAAATAACCTGGACAATGGAAAATACCATATGATTTCACTCATATGTGGAGTTTAAGAAACAAAACAAATGAACAAAGGAAAAAAGAGAGAAAGACGAACCAAAAATACAGACCCTCAACTATAGAAAACAAACATAGTTACCAGAGGGGAGGTGGGTTGGGGGGATGGATGAAATAGGTGACAGGGATTAAGAGTACACTTATCTTGATGAGCACTGAGTAATATATGGAACTGTTGAATCACTATATTGTAGACCTGAAACTAATATGACACTGCATGTTAACTTTTCTGGAATTTAAAAAAAAAAAAAAAAGATGATATAAAGTATATTTCTGGGTTTTGAATGTGAGGTTGGGTACACAAATCTTATTTGCCCCTTTTTCCTTAGGATTTTGGCCAATGGAAAATCACTGGGCAAAATGGGTATCAAAATAATAGCTTTATTACTAACCAGGCATGCACACATCACCCCTCCCCCACCCACACGTGGGGCTCTCTGGTATCATCAGCTTGTTGGGAGAACAGGACTTGGAGTTGAAGCCAAAATACATCCTCTTTTCTCCCCTAGATAGAGACCTAAGGACTTGACCCTGGGAAAACTGGACCCACAGAACTGACTCTGAGTCCAGTTCCCCAGCAGGCTTCCTGGACTACTGGCCAGTCTCCCTTGCTTAATTACTATGGGAGGGAGAGAATAAGAGAAGCAGGGCCCAACTTTGCCATGGGGGAGTTCACCACACAGAGACAGGAAGCTAAGAAGGGTCAGGTGAGCCCACATCATAAGAGCTGAATTTCTAACACTTTAAACCTTGCCCACTAGCAAAACATAGCCCAGTATTTCACCAAAGAGCTATGGCTGCCCACAGGAGTGGGTACATATAGAGAAAAAACCCAGAAGAATGTGGTCCCTCCAACACTCTCCAAGGGAGAGAAGTTCCCTCTTCTATTTGCTGTGATAGGAATATGAAAAAAAGGAGAATAGTTCCCCCTTCCCCAGTATAGATTGACATGAAAAGAATACTCATGATGTAATTATTATATTATTTATATTCTTAAACAATGAATCTTGGAACACTGAAAAAATAAAATTAAATTTAAAAATATATAAACTATAATATTTTAAAAATTAAAGAAAAAGAGAGACCCCACATAGCTCTCTAACCCCTTCCTGCCATAATTTCTTTTATTAGCTACCCAGTCTATAATATTTTGTTACAGCAACCCAAATGCGCTAAGACATTTGCTCTATTGAAATAAGCTGCTTACACCATGCCACCTTCCTGGATTACGCCTTTCTTCAAGGTGGTGCTGACATTTTACTCTTTTCTGTATCCTTCTTCCCGAGCAGTGCCTCCACATCCATGTTCCTCACTCAGGGAGCGGTAAGCCTGGAATTGTCTCAAATACAGTTTACCATCAACCCCCCTATCCATGCTTGTTCCTTTTCCTGTTTTCTCTCTAAATTACTGATGTCACACCCCAGTGGCTCTCAACACAGAAATGTGGTGGCCATCTTGACTTTTCCCTTTTCTTTACATGTACATCAAACTATTCAACAAAAACAACAAAATCAATGAATTTTTCTCTTAAAATGTGATTCAAATATATTCTCCTTCACCCTCCCTACTATGCCCTACTTTGGCTTCTGATCATTTCTCACTTGAAGTGTTTCAACAGCTTATAACTGACTTCTAAGCCACATATTTCCCTCACTCCAATGTATCTCTCACTGAGAAGATTAATTTGAAATATTCAGATTATGTTGCTAAATAAATAAATAACAAAACTCAAAGGGTTTTTTGTTTTTTGTTTTTTGTTTTAATCACCAATGAGAAAAGCTCAGCCTTTTCTGCAGGACATGCAGATGGTCCATGACCAGGTTCCAGGTTTTCTCCTCAAGCTCATTTCTCACCCCTGTCCTTTTACCCACACACCTACACTTTCCCAAGCTGAATTTCTTCCTGTCCCTCAAATACATAAGACCTCCACAGCCTTCTACATGTCATTCCTTCTTCCTGGAATACATCCCTCTTTTTTTTCAAGGCAAAGTTCTATTCATTCTTCAAGACCCTCCTCTGAAAACTCCCAACCTCCAGAGTTTGCTGCCCCATCTCCATGCTCTCACAACATATCAGTCATGTTTATATTTAAGCATTAATTATTTGGCATCATCTTTACTTGCTCATATGATAATCTCTCCCTGCTACTGGACTCTGAGGTTCTTGAAGGCAAGGACCATGCTGTACCTTCTGAACAACTGGCCCTCAATACAAGTTTTATCAAGGCTTCATTGAAAGAATTAAGTGACTAATTAATGAATGAAAAAATAAATATGAGATTAGAAAGAATGTCTAACTTGAGACAGAAAATTTTCTCAGGCAATTTTAGGCACCATTTCCATGAATACTAACCATAAACTGTTTTGATGAATGAAGCTTAGGTAGATCTCCATTCCAATAATTTGAGAGCATTAAGGTTATGGCATTACTGAAAAGTTATTATTCTTTCTCTCAAGTTTTATGGATTTTATTTATTTGTTTAAGATATATCTTCCTCACAAGATTTTAAGATCCATCAGAAAAGAGACCACAGCTGTTCTGTTCAAATTGTATGTTAAAGGGCACCTGGGTGGCTCAATGGGTTGAGCCTCTGCCTTCGGCTCAGGTCATTATCTCAGTGTCCTGGGATCAAGCCCCACATCCGGCTCTCTGCTCAGCAGGGAGCCTGCTTCCCTCTCTCTCTGCCTGCCTCTCTGCCTACTTGTGATCTCTATCTGTCAAATAAATAAATAAAATCTTTTAAAAAATTGTATGTTGAATGCCTGCTCACAAAGTAGACTGTCAATAAATATTTATGGAAATTCTTGTCAATGGCTATAGATCCTAACAGATGAAGACCTAAAAATGGTTTAGAATAAGTGAGAGGACTAGGGTCTTGAAATGTATTTGTAATTCAGTGGAGGAGATGAATTAATATGGTGTCTCAGATGTTTTTGCCTCATGAGCTATAAAAATACTAGAATCTAGACTGGGAAAATGAAAGAGCTAATTGTTACTCTAGCCAGTAATGAAATTTTACACTGATAATTTTTCATAGGGACCCATTGAAGTTTCTAGTTCTTCTTTTTTTGTTTTTTAAAGATATTATTTATTTATTTGACAGACAGAGATCACAAGTAAGGAGAGAAGCAGGCAGAGAGATAGGGGGAAGCAGGCTCCCTGCTGAGCAGACCCTGGGATCATGACCTGAGCCGAAGGCAGAGGTTTTAACCCACTGAGCCACCCAGGCGCCCCTAGTCCTTCTTGTGATGAGGAAAGATGAGTTGGTCTTTTAGAAACCTGCTGCTTTGTCCTCCTGCCTAAATCACTCCCTAATAAATTAAAAT
This sequence comes from Enhydra lutris kenyoni, assembly GCF_002288905.1. Taxonomy (NCBI): domain Eukaryota; kingdom Metazoa; phylum Chordata; class Mammalia; order Carnivora; family Mustelidae; genus Enhydra; species Enhydra lutris. The sequence goes on along the minus strand of NW_019154108.1, from coordinate 15,307,357 downwards.
GTGCCATATTGCAAAGGTTGAGTTTAAAAGATTGTTCTTCCATGTTCAGATGATTTATGAAAAGACTTGCCATAGGACTTCTTCGAGTAGGAAACTTCTTAGTTCTTTTGAAATATCCTTGATTTATAACAATTTAAAATATGTAAGTCATTAGAGAAGCAGTCATGCATGACAGTTAAAAGTATGAACATCGAAGTGATACCTGGGCAAATTAAATTAAATTAAAACTTACTGACCTTCAGTTTCCTCATCTATAACATGAAAATAATAGTACCTCTTTTGCTTACTATAAACATTAAATGCCCCTTATCTTAGTAACAGGCAAGTAAAAAGAGCTTAATAAATAGTTACTTAAAAAAATAAATATTCAGATTCTTCAGTCAAATATCTGCCTCAGTGTTCTAGGAAAATTCTACAAATGAGGTTGTATGATTTATATTCATGTTGAAAAAAATGCAAGTTTTTCCTTCCCTAAATAAAAATCCTGATGGAAAGTCATCTCCAGAACACATGTTTGGCTAACACCCAGAAGTCATTTTAGCCTGTACCCTGATGAAGCTGCAAGTTTATGAATTGAAGATTTACCTTTTTTCCCTAATTAGGAGAAAAACTGTTTGATTTAAAAAGAATCTTGTATCTATAAAATTTTGTATTTATGTAGATTAGAGTTATTGCTATCTTTCCCTTTTTTTATCAAAAAGTATTAAATGAAATGAATTATCATTAAATGAAAAAATAATTATTAAGTGAAAGGGATTGGTGGGTATTGAGATAGAAAGTTCACAATGAGCAGTATTATCCCCCAAAACCTCTGAATCCTCTAGGCCATAATAATTGCATTTGTGCCTCTTTATTGGTGTCTATACTTTTAAATCAAAGATGCAAATCAAAAAATTAAACCATTCAATGGGTGGTGCTATCAATACCTTATTCTTTTATATTCAATGGTGGTGTTTTCATCTGAATTACTTCACTCTACAATTCACAGATACAATTTGTGTTTTGTACAGTAAACTCCACTTGCCCCATAGAGTTCGAGAACACTAACATATAGGGCCTTCCATGCATATCCATGGCTAATATCAAAGTTAATTTTCTTACCTGAACTGACTGGACTCCTGAAAATCTCTCTATACCTGAGAAAAGAATAATGAAAATATAAATATAAAGAAGCATGGCTAACTTTATGACGGTCATCATTTTGCAACATATATCAAATCAACTCCTGGTAAACCTTCAACTTAGCAAATGTTGTATGTGAATTATATCTGAATAAAGCTAGAGAAACATCATCAACAACAAAAGAAGTATGTGTAAAAAATGAATAGCAGTGCCTCTGGGGTAAGGTTCTGGGTAGTCGGGAGACAGGGTGGATGGATGAGAAATTCCTTAAATGGTGGTATTATTGTGTTCTTTTTAAACTTTATGCAAATATATGAATTATCTACTCAAAAATAAATGTATAATATTTTTTAAATATCAAAGAAAAATAACTTCCATCCCAACTACACAGAGGTATAAAAAGCAATGCTCTAGTCCCTTCAATCTCCCTAGATTTTGCCTCTTAAACTTCTTCATGAACTCTCCTATACTTCTCTGATTCCTCTTCTCTGAGTTGACCTTGCACTTGGATGGTCTAGTTGACTTCATCCTGGTATGCTTCACTAAGTGCCGACTTTGATTTCCCTTAGCTTGATCCTCTTCACTTCATGCGATTCCCATGACTCCACCCCAGGTGGCTCACTACAGACTGCTGCTTCCCCAAGATGGGCATCCTCACCCTGTCCACCTCGGGGTTTGTAACCCCATAGCAACCCACCTCTCTAGCTCTGTTGGTCTTGAAGCCCAAAGTCTGGGTTCAAGTCTTTCTGTTTTAGTCATATTTAGATATGTGATCTCAAAAAAGACACCCAAGTTAAAATCCTATCTCTATATTTACCACCTGTGTGTGCATGGTCAGGTTATCTCCCTTCCTCGTGTCTTGATTTCCTTATCCAAAACACAGTGATAATAATATTAACTACTTTTATAAGGTATGAAGATGAAATCAGTTGCTATACATAAAGCATTTAGAACAGATCATGACACACAGAACACCTGATGTGGGAGTGTTTATTATGATGGCAATAGCCACTACTGATGACTCTGTTACTTTATATTGTCACTCTGGCCCTCATCTCCTACAACTGGGTCAACGAAATTTTCTTAAAGATCCTGATGGTAAATATTGTAGGATCTGTGGGCCCAGAGGCAAAATCAAGGCTATTATTTAGATAATTATAAACACATTTAAAATGTAACCACTTAAGCATAAAACAACAAGAAGAAAAACATTCTTAGTTTACAGACATTGAAAAACATGTGGCCAGTCGGATGTAACCCATGTGCCTTAGTTTTCCAACTCTGGGTCTAGACTAAGCTTGTCCAACAGAAATAAAAGTGAGCCTCAAAGATGAACTGCATAAGTAATTTAAAATTTTCTATCTAGTAGCCCTATATCATATATATATATATATATATATATATATTATGGATTCTAGTAGCCATATATGTAAAAAGTAATAACAAATAGGTGAAATTCATTTTAATACTCTATTTTATTTACTCCAATGTATTTAAAGCATCATTATAAAAACACATCAGTATAAAAATTATTAATGAGATATACATTCTTTTTAAAAATCTGTTGTATAGTTTACATTTACAGTACATCTAAATTCAAAAAAGTTACATTTTAAGTATTTAATAGAGATTTAGACAGCAGAGTCCAGAACTGTAAAATGAAAGGGTGAGATTAAAGAATATGTGAGTTTCCTTTTGCTCTATAATAACATCAATTATGAAACATCTAACTTTCTAATATCTCACCAACACTTATCTATCTATTATCTATCTATCCATCCATCTCTGCAATTGAGTGCCCTGTATGTACCAGGTACTGTGTTAAGTTCCAGGAAAAGGCTGACAACTTAGGAATGTTTCCAATCTCCAGAAGTTCACTATCTAACAGGGAAAGAACAATTTCTAAGCCTGTAAAGAAAATGACACAAATTAAGAAGGCAACGCAGAGAGACAGATTAAAAAAACAGGGTGAGGGCAGGGTGTATGCACTAAGGAAGAAATGGCCAGTTCCCCTGAGTACAGAGAAGAGGACCAGGAGAGCATTACAGAAGTGGTGATGCTTGACCTGAGTGTACAGAGAGGTGAAGGGTTTCTATTGCTGTGCAAGAGGCAGTGTGATAAAAGGCAAGAGGCAGGGAAGGGCCTGGCCCTACCACAGATCTGAAGGTCATTCTGATGGATTAGACATGAAGATGCTAGAAAGGAAAAGTCATAGCCAGAGACCCCAATTCAGACCCACACTTTGGAAGGATTTATTAGTAGTGATAGTAAGAGGTTTGGACTTCACCCTATAAGTGATAGGGAAGTACTGGTTGATTGGAGGCAGGCATTGGTGTGATCGCTTTGCATTTGAAAAGATCATTTGCCTGAAGTTTGGGGCTGGGATGGTTAAAGGGGGAAGATATAGGGTCAAGGAGACATGTTGGAAAATCACTGCAATAACCCGGCAGGCAATGATGAGAGATCAGACAAAGATAGAAAAAGAGGAGGACGTGGGTGCAGTTAACAGTATAGGCAGCTAATAGATGTGTAATGAGAGAAATAAGTAGAGAGCTAGCAAAGGCCCAGTTTCTGACATAGGTAGCTGAAAAGAAAACTGGGCTTTTCCATTCACCGTGACAGGAGAAACAAGAGGAAGTTCTTCAAAAAGAAAAAAAAAAATCCTTATAGTAGTTTCCAGAAACATTCATCTTATATGGAATGCTTCTCTATAATAAGTCTGTCTTGGTCAAATTCAGTACAAGGGATTTAATTAGTTTGTCCTTTTATGAAAAGCTCAGTGGAAGAAGTAGATTTAAAAAAAAAAAAAGGTTTTGTATGATTTTCAGACCTACATTGGAACAATCATACCAGTGTATTGTTTGATGCTTGTTTTCTGACAGAACATCTTGAGTTCATGATCTAATGTTCCTGAATCAACCACAAATTCCCTACAGAAAACTAAATTTGTGTGAACTGCAAACTCCTTGCTCTTTTTTGATGCTTCAGTGATGGAAATATACTGAGCTTCTCTTCACCTCAAGCAGCCATTAGTTTTTATCCTTCTGACCACACTTTTCAGTCTCTTATTATCACAGATTTGATCATCATGATTAACAGTCTTTCAGAGCAGCTCCAAGCATTACATACTCCTTTGACGTTGATCAAGGCAGTCAGAAAGGGGCAAGATTTCTCATCTCAACAGCTCTTTTTATTAGGGAGCAAAAGCCTTCCCAGAAAGTCTCCCCACCCAGCAGTCTCCCTTTCAGGACTCACTGAATGGAACTGGGTCACATGCCCACACTTAAGCCACTACCATCAAAGGGCAATAGAATTACCATGCCCTGGTTTACATCATATGATACCAAAATAATAATAATCAGTGTATCCATTTCCTATTGCTGCTGAAACAAGTCACTACAAATTTAGTGACTTGAAACAACACACATTTGTTATCTTACCATTTGAGGAACAGAAGTCTAAAATGGGTTTTACTGTGCAGAAATCAAGATGTCAACAGGGCTGCACACCCTCTGAAGGCTCTAGCAAAGAATCTGATTCCTTACCTTTTCCAGTTTCTAGAGTCTATCTGCATTCCTTACTTATGGCCCCAACCTCCACTTTCAAATCCAGCAATAGCATCTTCCAACCTCTGTGTGTTTCTTATGTTGTAATGACTTTTCTGAATCTAACCCTTCCACATTCCTCTTACAAGAACTCTGTTAGTTCATTGCATCCACCCAGATAATCCAGGATACTCTCCCCACCTCTAGATTCTTAAGTTAATCATATCTGCAAAGTCCCTTTTACCATGTAGAATAACATATTCCCAGTTTTCAGGAATTCAAATGTGGATATTTTTGAGACTCCTTTATTCAGCTTTCTACAGTCTGACTTCCCAATCCAAGGACAATGGATGATTGCCACAATGCAATCACTTAGTGTCTACCATATATCAAACCCTGTACTGGACACTTTACAAATGTTATCAGACATACGACTAGCACTAAAACTTTGAGAGAGGTAATGCACCCCCTTTTGTAGACAAGGAGAAAGATACTCAGAATGTCCACATTAATGGGGTGGGGAACAGGCTTAATTCAAACCCAGATCTACTTGCATCTCTAACCTGTGCTCTATCATGCTTTCCTCCACTTGGAAAAGTCCATCAGAAGCCACCAAGTGAAGTGTATAAGTCACCAAAGTGCCATGATTTCAAGTGTACATTATATTGGTGGCAAATATATACCTGGACCCTATTTCTCAGAATTCCCAATAAAATGTAGACTGTTGTCATTTTTTTTACAAGTTGTTATTCTTTTTATTTCTTCTTCTTTTTTTAAATTTATTTTTCTCACCATAGCACATACCCTCTGCGATGTCCATTCCCCAGCCACCCCATTCCTCCCAACCCCTCCCCTCCAGCAATCAGTTTGTTTCCTAAGATTAAGAGTCTCTTATGGTTTCTCTCCCTCTCTAGTTCCTTCTTATTTCCTTTTTCCCTCCCTTCCCCATGATCCTCTGACTTGTTTCTCAAATTCCTCATACCAGTGAGATCATATGATAATTCTCCTTCTCTGATTGACGTATTTTGCCTAGCATGATACCCTCTAGTTTCAACCATGTCATTGCAAATGGCAAGATTTCATTTTTTGATGGATGCACAGTATTCCATTGTATATAGAGTCCACATCTTTATCCATTCACCTGTCAATGGATATCTAGGCTCTGTCCATAGTTTGGCTATTGTGGACATTACTGCTATTAACATTCAGGTGCACATGCACCTTCGGATCATTACATTTACATCTTTAGGGTAAATACCCAGTAGTGCAATTTCTAGGTCATAGGGTAGCTCTATTTTCAACTTTTGGAAGAACCTCCATACTGTTTTCCAGAGTGGCTGCATCAGCTTGCATTCCCACCAACAGTGTAGGAGGGTTCCCCTTCTCTAGATCTTCATCAACACCTATTATTTCCTGAGTGGCTAATTTTAACCATTCTGATTGGTATGAGGTGGTATCTCACTGTGGTTTTGATTTGTATTTCCCTGATGCTGAGTGGTGTTAATCACTCTTTCATGTGTCTGTGGGCCATTTGGATGTCTTTGCAGAAATGTCTATTCATGTCTTCTGCCCATTTCTTAATTGTATTATTTGTTCTTTGGGTGTTCAGTTTAATAGGTTCTTTATAGATTTTGGATACTAGCCCTTTATCTGTTATGTCATTTGCAAATATCTTCTCCCATTCAGTCAGTGGTCTTTTGGTTTTGTTAGCTGTTTCCTTTCCTATGCAAAAGCTTTTTATCTTGATGAAATCCTAATAGTTCATTTTTGCCCTTGGTTCCCTTGTGTTTGGCAATGTTTCTAGGAAGACGTTGCTGTAGCAGAGGTAAAAGAAGTTGCTGCCTGTGTTCTCCTCAAGGATTTGGATGGATTCCTGTCTCACATTGAGGTCTTTCATCCATTTTGACTCTATTTTTGTTTGTGATGTAAGGAAATGGTTCCGTTTCATTCTTCTGCATGTGACTGTCCAATTTTCGCAACACCATTTGTTGAAGAGACTGTCTTCTTTCCACTGGATATTCTTTCCTGCTTTGTCAAAGATTGGTTAAACATAGAGTTGAGGGTCCATTTCTGGGCTCTCTATTCTCTTCCATTGACCCATGTGTCTGTTTTTGTGCCATTACCATACTGTCTTGATGATTACACCTTTGTAATCATCATTCAGGGTCTTTTCTGGTTCCATACAAATTTTAGGATTATTTGCTCCATTTCTTTGAAAAAAGTTGATGGCATTTTGATAGGAATTTTATTAAATGTGTAGATTGCCCTAGGTAGCATAGACATTTTCACAATATTTGTTCTTCCATTCCATCAGCATGAAATGTTTTTCCATTTCTTTGTATCTTCCTCAGTTTCCTTCAAGAGTACTCTAGTTTTCTGAGTACAGATGCTTTGCCTCTTTGGTTAGGTTTATTCCTAGGTATCTTATGGTTTTAGGTGCAATTGTAAATGGGATCGATCATTAATTTCTCTTTCTTCTGTCTTGTTGTTGGGGTATAGAAATGCAACTGATTTCTGTGCATTGATTTTATATCCTGACAATTTACTGAATTCCTGCATGAGTTCTAGCAGTTTTGGAGTGGAGTCTTTTGGGTTTTCCACGTAAAGTATCATATCATCTGCAAAGAGCAAGTGTCTGACTTCTTTGCCAACTCAGATGCCATTTATTTCTTTTTGTTGTCTGATTGCTGAGGCTAGGACTTCTCATACTATGTTGAATAACAGTGGTGGTGGTGGTGGACAGCCCTGCCATGTTCCTGACCTTAGGGTAAAAGCTCTGTTTTTCCCCATTGGGAATGATATTTGCTGTGGGTTTTTCATCAATGGCTTTTATGATGTTGAGGAATGTACCCTCTATCCCTACACCATGAAGAGCTTTGATCAAGAAAGGATACTGTACTTTGTCAAATGCTTTTTCAGCATCTATTGAGAATATCATATGGTTCTTGTTCTTTTTTTTATTAATGTATTATATCACACTGATTGATTTGTGGGTGTTGGACCAACCTTGCAGCCCAGGAATGAATCCCACTTGGTTGTGGTGAATAATCCTTTTACTGTACTCTTGGATCCTATTGGCTAGTATTTTGGTGAGAATTTTTGCATCCATGTTCATGAGGGATATTGGTCTAATTCTCCTTTTTGATGGGGTCTTTGTTTGCTTTGGGGATCAAGGTTATGCTGGCCTCATAAAATGAGTTTTGAAATTTTCCTTCCATTTCTTTTTCTTTTCCTTTTTCTCTTTCTTTCTTTCTTTCTTTCTTTCTTTTTTCTTTTTTTGAATGTATTCAGAAACATAGGTATTAATTCTTCTTTAAATGTTTGGTAACATTTAAAGCCATCTGGGAAGCCATCTGGCCCCGGGCTCTTGTTTGTTGGGAGATTTTTGATGACTGTTCCATCTCCTTACTGGTTATGGGTCTGTTAGGGTTTCCTATTTCTTCCTGATTCAGTTTTGGTAGTTTATACATCTCTAGGAATGCATCCCTTACTTCCAGATTGTCAAATTTGCTAGCGTATAGTTTCTCATAATATATTCTTATAATTGTTTGTATTTCTTTGGTGTTGGTTGTGATCTCTCCTCTTTTACTCATGATTTTATTAATTTTGGTCCTTGCTCCTTTCTTTTTTATAAGTCTGGGCAAGGGTATATCAATCTTATTAATTCTTTCAAAAAACAAGCTCCTACTTTCCTTGATCTGTTCTACAATTCCTTTGGTTTCTATTTCCTTGATTTCTGCTCTGATCTTGTTTATTTCTCTTCTCCTGCTGAGTTTAGGATTTCTTTGTTGTTGTTCTTTCTCCAGCTCATTTTGGTGTAGGGTTAGGTTGTGTATTTAAGACATTTCTTGTTTCTTGAGAAAGCCTTGTATTGCTATATACTTTCCTCTCAGGACTGCCTTTGCTGCATCCCAAAAATTTCGAACAGCTGTGTTTTCATTTTTATTTGTTTCCATGAATTTTTTTAATTCTTCTATAATTTCCTGGTTGACTCATTTATTCTTTAGTAGGATGCTCATTAGCCTCCATTATTTGAGTTCTTTCCAACTTTCCTCTTGTGGTTGAGTTCTAGTTTCAAAACATTGTAATCTGAAAATATGCAGGGACTGATCCCAGTCTTTTGGTACTGGCTGAGACCTGATTTGTGGCTCAGGATGTGATCTATTCTGAAGAATGTTCCATGTGCACTAGAAAAGAATGTGTATTTTGTTGCTTTGCGATGGAATGTTCTGAATATATCTGTGATGTCCATCTGCTCCAGTGTGTCATTTAAAGCCTTTATTTCCCTGTTGATCTTTTACTTAAATGATCTGTCCATTTCAGTGAGGGGAGTGTTAAAGTCCCCTAATATTGTTGTATTATTGTTGATGTGTTTCTTTGATTTTGTTATAATTGGTTTATATAGTTGGCTGCTCCCATAGTGTGGTATAGATATTTAAAATTGTTAGATCTTCTCGTTGGACAGACCCTTTAAGTATGATACAGTGTCATTCCTCCTCTCTTATTATGGTCTTTGGCTTAAAATCTAATTTGTCTGATAGAAGCGTTGCCACCCCAGCTTTCTTTTGATGTCCATTAGCATGATAAATTGTTTTCCACCCCCTCACTTTCAATCTGGAGGTGTCTTAGAGTCTAAAATGAATTTCTTACAGACAGCATATCAATGGGTCTTGTTTTTTTAATCCATTCCGATACGCTGTGTCTTTTGATTGGGGCATTTAGCCCATTTACATTCAGGGTAACTGTTGAAAGATATGAATTTAGTGCCATTGTATTGCCTATAAGGTGACTGTTACTGTATATTGTCTGTATTTCTTTCTGGTCTATGTTACTTTTAGGCTCTCTCTTTGCTTAGAGGAGCCCTTTCAATATTTCCTGTAGGGCTGGTTTAGTGTTTGCAAAATCTTTTAGGTTTTTTTGTCCTGGAAGGTTTTTATTTCTCCTTCTTATTCAATGACAGCTTAGCTGGATATAGTATTCTTGGCTGCATATTTTTCTTGTTTAGTGCTCCAAATATATCATGGTAGTCCTTTCTGGCCTACCAGGTCTCTGTGGATAGGCCCGCTGTCAATCTAATATTTCTACCATTATAGGTTACAGACCTCTTGTCTCTAGCTGCTTTCAGAATTTTCTCTTTGTCTCTGAGTTGTAAGTTTTACTATTAGATGAAGGAGTGTTGACCTATTTTTATCAATTTTGAGGGGGTTCTCTGTGCCTCCTAGATTTTTTTAAAGATTTTATTTATTTGTTTGACAAAGAGAGAGAGAGAGAGATCACAAGTAGCAGAGGCAGGCAGAGAAAGAGGGGGAAGCAGACTCCCTATTGAGCAGAGAGCCCAATGTTAGGGTTCGATCCCATGACCCTGAGATCATGACCTGAGCCAAAGGCAGAGGTCTGATCCATCCAGGCGCCCCTGCCTCCTGGATTTTGATGCCTGTTTCCTTCCCCAAATTAGGGAAATTCTCTGCTATTATTTGCTCCAATATACCTTCTATCCCTCTCATTCTTTCTTTTTCTTTGGGTTCCTAATTATCCTAATACTGTTTTGTCTTACTGTATCACTTATCTCTGGAATTCTCCCCTTGTGATCCAGTAAACATTTTATCTCTCTTCTTCTCAGTTTCTTTATTCTCCATCATTTCATCTACTATATCATTATTCTCTCTTCAGCCTCATTTATCCTAGCAGTAAGAGCCTCCATTTTGGATTGCACCTCATTAGTAACTTTTTTTGATGTCGCCTTGATTAGAGTTTAGTTCTTTTATTTCTCCAGAAAGGGATTTTATTTCTCCAGAAAGGGATTCTCTAGTATCTTCCATGCTTTTTTTAAGCCCAGCTAGCATCTTTTTAATCATCATTCTGAACTCTAGTTCTGACATCTTACTAATGTCCATATTGATTAGGTCCCTAGCAGTCAGTACTGTTTCTTATTCTTTCTTTCTTTTTCTTTTTCTTTTTTTTTTTTGAAGTGAGTTTTTCTTACTTGTCAGAGAAGAATAGATAAATGAAAGAACAAAATGCTAATAGTGTAAGAACAACCCTAGAAAAATATATACTAACCAAATCAGAAGAGACCTGATATCAGGAGGTGAAGAAAGCTGATATAATTAGACTGGTGAATAGAATAGAATAGAATAGAACAGAGCCACACACTTGATTTTGGGTGTTATTTTGGTCTGTTAGAAGAAAGTGGCTCCAAAAATTTTAAAGAAAGAAAAAAAAAAATATATATATATATACGTATATACACACACATACTAAATATATACCAAAATATACCATATATATATATATAAATATATATATATATATATATATATATATAAATATATATACACACACACACACATACACCAAAATAAGGGTAAACACGATGAAGGGATGGAATATGACTGTAAAGATGAAAATTAAAAATATTTTTAAAAAGGAATTGATAAGAAGTTGGCTGAAAAAAAAAAAAAGAAGGAGAGAATGTGATCAGGCTGGAGACTAGAACAAAGCTATTTGCTAGATTTAGGGTATATTTTGGTCTGTTAGAAGAAACTGTATCCCAAAATTCTAAAGAAAGAAAAACTTATATGTATACAAATAATAGGTTTAAATACAATGAAGGGACAGAATATGACTATACAAATGAAAATTGAAAAAGATTTTTAATAAGGTATTGATAAGATAAAATAGTTAAAATAGGTTAAGATAGGAAAGAGGAAACATTCAAAAAATAGAAAATGAAAAAATAATGAAAAATTTAAAAATTCAACTTAGACTAAAGAATCATTGGGAAAAACTCTAACTCTATGTGCTATGTTCCTCTAGCACTGGTGTTTTACAGTTCTCATTGATTGGTGAACTTGGTCTTGGCTGGATGTTCTTGCTGATCTTCTGAAGGAGGGGCCTGTTGCAGTGATTCTCAAATGTCTTTACCCAAGGCTGAATTGCACCGCCCTTGCTGGGGGCCAGGCTAAGTAATCTGCTTGGGTTTCCTCTTGATAGCTTTTGTTCCCTGATGCTTCCCATACAGTTTTGGAGGACGAGAATGAAGAATGGCAGCCTCCCAATCTGGCCCTGTAGAGTTAGAGCTTGGGGCCCCACTCCTCAGTGAACTCCCAGAGAAAAACAGTCAATCACTCCTATCTCCCTGGTCTCAGGCTGCACTCCATGCTCACCCAACCAGTGATGCAGTCTTTCTATCTCTGACACACAGCCCCGTTTGGATTCTCAAACCCAGCAATTCCTGCCACATGCTCCTGAGCTGCTCCTCCTGGAGGAGAAAGGGGCAGGGGAGTTTCCCCAGATCTGCCACTTGTGGGGTCCCTGCTCAAAGAGCAGTGGCCCAACTGTGCCTCAGATCATGGTTTAAGGTAACCCTAAACTGAGAGCCCTCTCCTCAGCTCTGTCTTTGCAGCCAACTTCCCTACTCTAATACCTGGGAGCACTGCCACATTCAGGCACCCCCTGGTCTTTCTGTGACCCCGGGGTTCCTGAGACCATACTGTCTCTGTGAGGGCTCCACCCTCCACTTAGCCACTGGAGGATCATCCCTCCATAGAGCAAACTTGTAAAAGTTCTGATTTTGTGCTCCACTGTTCTACCACTTGCCAGGAGCCGGCCCCTCACCCCTCAGTCTCTTTTCCCATATATCCCCTCAGATTCACTTCTCCACATGTCCTACTTTCCAGAAAGTGGTCACTTTTCTGTTCCTAGAATTGCTGCTCTTCTTTTTTATCCCCTTTTGAGTTTGTAGGTGTTCAGAATGGTTTGATAACTAGCTGAATTCCTGGGACTAGATGATATTTAGGTCTCCTACTCCTCTGCCATCTCTCTTCTCCCCTGTTGCCCCTTTTTTATAGAAAGCTAGTAACAATTAATTTAATTTCAGTTACTTCTGAGGACTTTGTCCCTACCTACCTTTTTCTATTCCCTGCCTATGCCTTTTAAGGTCATTGAAGCAGAGATTTTTAGAAAATGAAAGTTTTAAAATAATGTTAATAATATCTAGAGGGTTTATTGTTTTATTTCTTTTTCGTTTTAAAGTCTCAGAGTAGCTTATAGTTGCTTGAAATAATTCTAACAGGTTGTGTCCCTGGGAAGAATCCCCCTATCTATTTAAAGGTAGACACATAAAAATGAATAAAAATAGTATTTGTGGTAAACAAAGTATTAAAAATATGTTTATAGTTTTGAAAATTGGCAAGGTTGATGCATGGATTTTAACACATATAATGGTAAGTAGCTATATTGGTATATTAGGGGACAAAGACATCTTCTGAACCTGATAGCACCAGTTTGTGGAAAGGCAATAAAGTAATGGGGTAGAGAGACAAGTTCCTATTTTTACACACGATGAATTCCTAAGAACACATACTAAAACCAAACACAGAAAAGTTGAATGATAGCCTTACATATTACAAGCAGATGGTCTATTCTAAAAAAGCTATAAAAATGAAAATAATAATAAAGTTAAATTCCTAAGCACACTTCGGCTTTTAGATCACCTTCAATGACATATTCCCAACTTATTCTTTTTTTTTTCTATCTTCCTTTACAACTGAATGCCACAGTCAACTCTTAGATCTGATGAGTATCCAATAAAAGCTAAAAAATGAAACGCTCTGGGGGCCACAGTCTTCATTTTAATCATTACCTCACTAGTGGCAACACTTCATCAATAGTGTCAAACACTTGGTTTTCCTGTTTTCCATTCCTGTTTAAATATTAAGAATGAAATCCCATAAGATACTTAATTAAATCATTACAGAAGTACAGCCAACACTGAGCTACTGGCTGGCAAGCAGTCATGATAGCCAGTAGACGTCATACCAAATTCAACATAAGAAAGGCAGTATGTTATTATGTATTGTGTATAAAAAAGAATTAACATACTAAACAGAAAAGAAGAAAAGCTTATATTTCAGTTCTCAAATGTCAAGTCTCCAGTATCTCAACTAGTACATATAATATCTTCATGCATGTGTAGTGAGGGAGGGTTTGGGGAGAGGTTCTGTCTATCTGTCTTTCTCTCTGTGTCTTTCTCTGTCTGGGAAGCAAGCTTGACATTTTGTCTGAAGCTCAGACAATTATTTTCCACCAAAATGCTTCAGAACAATGCAGGTCCAATATAGTACCTTTCTTCAATATCCCCACAAATCCACATTCCTCCTTTCTCCTTCCAGAGTCAGAACTTAAGACCCAGCCAACTTCAGGTGCATGAGATTATGTGGCATCCGGTGTAAGCCTTCCCAGCAGCTATCAACACTGCTGTTTTCCAGATGTGCACCCATTCACTGCATGCCAGGGTTGTGGCTGCAAATTTGGAAGTCTGCAAATGAGTCATGAAGTCAAAATGACTAGGAAGCTCCAGCATTGGTCATTAAATAAAAATCAAAATTTGGACCATCCACTGATTTTTCCTTTAAAAGTATTGATGAAGAGGATTGCCTTACAACCAGAGCCACACTCGATATTGGGCAGAAACTCGTGGATAGTTTTTCTCAGGCCCTTGGGAAATGTCAGAAGGTTCCTATTAAAGTGAACACTGAGTAATAAACTTTAATAGTCTCCAGAGGTACGTAATGCCAGAGAATAATACATTAAAAATGCTGATTTAATAAGAATAGTTATAAACTCCTCATAAATCACTTATTGCAAAGCATAATTTTGAATTACTCAAAAGATACTAAAACCATGATAAATTATAACTCATGCTGAACTAAGCCTTATGTTTCCAGTATCAAACAAATAGATCAATTAATGTCCTTAATTAGCAGCTGATGAGGAGAAATCATGCGTAGCTTTAAAAGAATCCTGTAACGTCTGTGAAATTTCCAAGTCTGTTGGCTAAAATAAGCTTTTCCCTTTCACAGTTATTTTTTTTTCCTGGATCTCCCTGCAAGCTGTCAACCCAATATATCATGCAGGATTGTGAAGCTGCCCATCACAGGAAATTGCTGTCTGACAAAGGTATTTCCAATCTGTAATGATTACTGTATCTGTCAAGCAGATAGTTAAAGTAATATCACAAAACCAAGAAAATCTGATGCTTCCCCATATGTCTGGGTAACCAGTGTTCCTTCCCTCACACAAGGACTTAATAGATGCACTGTATTTGTTAGCAGAATACAAAATAAAACATAACAAAGCCTATTTTCTCCAATTTGCATAAGCAGTACCAATGTGGGAGGGGAACTTGGAATGAAAGATTCTGGGTTGCTTTTGCTTGTATCTTCCAGTTGTCAAAATCTGAAAAGGTATAATCACCCTGACAAGAAAGGAGTCAGCGGTTCCTATGGCAATGTTGAGAGGGGAATGCCAAAGAAGAACCAAAAGAGGTAAGAAAGGGGTCAAGATTATTACTATCATGTCCTTTCTCTCGGAATCTTGTTATTTTAGACATCTGATCAAAAAAATCCAATTTAGTGACTTTTCTTAATGTTTCATGGGTAAGTGTCAAATAGTAAGTCATGGAGAATGAGGGGACGAGAGTGGAAAGCAAGTTCTCATGATGGAATCAGGCCACCGAGATCTAAGTCATAGAGGACTTTCAGGAGTTTCACTCCTGTCCCCAAAGTGAGGCAAAACTCACAACCAACTCAAAACCTTTCAGAGAAAATGAGGGGGAGGAGTGATGGAGCACTTTAATTACCTTTTGAAACACATCTTTCAAGTCTGGGCAAGATATAGTGGCAATCTGTGAAGTCCCTGAACATCACACTTTATCACTATCCCAGATAATTTAATTATCTGCTGTTTAGTTTGTGGTGGAGTTATTATATTTGGAAATTAAGAATTTGGAAAAGTTCCTGACACAAGCATTATCCATAGCATAAGACCTATGTATTATAAAAATTGCTACCTAAGGCAAGCACTTCATCTGTGTTCCAGTTTTCTTAAAATCAACAAGAATAAAAACATCTATTTTCTCCCCCCTTTGTTGCCGTATCTAATGCAATAACTGAGTGGGGATGAGTGGAACAGAGCATGCTAAGAAAAGCTGACCTAAAACTGAACCTAGCTACTGAGATGGGACAGATGTTAGAGGAGCTAGAGTCTGGGGGGCATAGCATGAATAGAGTAAAAGAAAAGAGGGGGCACCAGGATGGACAGCACAGAGAAATAGGGTCTTCCAACAACCACTACTGAATGCATTGGAGGATAATCCAGGGATATTCATTTCTCAACTCTTTTATTAAGCACCTACTATGTGCAGGCACTGTGCCTGGTTTTAGGAATGGTGAACGAACTAGGAAGTGTCTCTTCCCTGAGAGATCTTGCAAACAGTAGGGATGACAGTTATGATAAAGAAAGTAAGATGTGCCTTAGGAGGATCTAGCAGGAGCTGCTGTCTAGGCTGGGACACCAGGGAAGACTTCCTGGAAGCAACACCACTTTGGCCAACCTAAAGCATGAATAGGAGCCAGGCAGGTGAAGAGAGGGAGAAAGAGCATCCTGAACTAGAGGGCATCCTAAGGTCCTACAGAGAAGGAGTCCATGGATGTCTGATGAACTGAGAGTGCACCGCTGTCTTGGGATTTAGAATACATCAGCTGGGAATAACAGGAAGTGACTTGAAAGGAGTGGTGGAGGAAAGGGCAAATTCCTACAGGTTTTATAACTCAGGTTAAGACTTATCTAAGCACCAAGAGATATTATTAAGGAATATAAGCAGAGGAGAAACATGCTCTGATTTGTGTCTTTGAACATCACTGGCTTTGATGTGAAGGATGTATTTGAGGAAAGGTTAATGCAGGGCTTCACAGCTTTAGGGTGCTGCTGAAGTATTCCGACAGCGACTCTGGTGATGCAGATGAGGACGTGACAGTGGAAGGGTCAAGAACCATTTAGGAAGGAGGGTTAATACATTATGGCACCGATTAGATTGGGCCTGAGGGAGGGGAAAGAATGAACTAAGGATGAAGTCTAGGTTTCCTACTTCAGCTCCAAAACGGGGAGAGGGCATGTTTGAAGAGCCGGCTGGATAGTCCTCATCACAAGTACACCCTGTATGCAGGCAGCAGGACCCAGAAGGTTCAGAAAAGGAGCATCAGATCCAGAAAAATGATGAGAGAAGCAAAAGGAGCCCCAAGCTGCCCTCTGCCCTATCCTTTGGCTTTTTGCTTTTGCATTTGCTATTCACCCCCACAATGCCCAAGCCCTGTCAGCAGAGGGAACTGATAGCTTGTGCCTCAGTTCTCTAAGTGGCTCCCTACCCTCCTTTGATTTGTGACTCTGTCTTTAACCTGACACCTTGGACAGTTGGACATTAATCAGTTGGTATTTTTGAGGAACTTTTACATCCCTTGAGAAACATTCCCCATTAGTTAAAATGTTAACTTCCTCTCATCCGAGACACTTTTGTGTTTTCTTTCCTTTTTTTTTTTAAGATTTTGTTTATTTATTTGACAGACAGAGATCACAAGTCAGCAGAGAGGCAGGCAGAGAAAGGGGGAAGGAGGCTCCCTGCTGAGCAGAGAGCCCAATGTGGAGCTCCATCTCAGGACTCTGAGCCAAAGGCAGAGGTTTTAACCCACTGAGCCACCCAGGGGCCCCAATACTTTAGTGTTTTCAATTGCATATTCCATCCTGGAAATTTTTTTCATTTTTTAGGTAATGATCCAGAAAAGCTAACTGAGAATTATAGCTAAGCCACCAACAATAACTTTCTCAGATGACAAACAAAAGATCAGGAAACTAGAAGTTCCTTCTAGGCATTCACTCATTCATTCTACTAATATTTATTGAGTCATTCAACAAATATTTTAGAAGGTCCTTTTAATGTTCTAGGCTGTGTTAGGCATTAGAGAGGGAACTGTGAGCAAGACAAGTTATCTGCCTCATAGTATATGCATTCCTGTGAAGAGATACTTAAAAAAAAAAAAAAAGTACCCATTCTGGGAAGTGCTATAAAGAAAACAAATGTGGATGAGGAGTAAGAAGTACCTGGGGATGGCCATTTAAGAAGGAGTGGTCAGGAAAGCTTGAGCTTCTATCAGAGAATGGGACAAGCCATGCACAGAGTTGGAGAAAGAGCATTCTGGGTAGATGGAACAGCAAGTGCAAAGGCTGGGAGGGGGGAAGGGTTTTGCAGGTGGAGGAACACAAGGTTGTCCAGGAATATCATAAGTGAGTACGCAGATGTTTAATATGGAGTGCAGAGGTGTTGGTAGAAGCCCTGTGAGTTCAAAATCTCATCAGCCATGACAAGAATGTTGAGATTCATTCCAAGTGCAAAAGAAACACTGGCTGTCTTAAGCAAGGAGTGACAAAATCTGGTGTATTCGTTATAAGGTCACTCTGCCTGCATTGTGGAAACAACCTGGAGTAAAAGCCAGAGACAATGGGAGTCTCTGTGAGAAGTGGGTAATGGGCCCATGACATAATGGAGATGGAATAAAGTACAGTAGCTTCAAAGAAGTTTGGGGCACAGGGGTGGATGTTGGGGACAAAGAAAGATCTCTCTGTATAAAGCATACAGTTTCTCTTTTCCTTCTGTACAAACTTCCCATTTTATCTTCACCAATCATGCTGGAAACTATTCCTTTTTGGAATAACAACTTAGCGAATATCATTGGATTAGTTCTGCTTGAGTCTACTTTCCTAGCCTGGCCTATGTGTCAGGTGTATTTCAGGTCACTAAGGAAGGATTCTAGACCCAGCCATAAACACTGGAGGGGAGGTTTTTCATTGCTTGGCCCATCTTACCTTCTTTTTCCCTTAACCCCACCCTGCTGGAAAGCACTATACTCGCACAGCTGGAAAAGATGACTGTTGGGGGCCAGGATGTCACTATTGCTGGGCAGGCGAAGGAATTGCTTTAAAAATAAAATATTGAACCAATTAGTAGCCCAGTAAAAAGTCCAGATGCCATTAGATGGGGGTTCCCACTGCTTTGAGAAAAGCCAAGGGGGGCTTTGGAGCCCTCCTCAACATTTACTTCCCCTGTGCCTCCTTAACCTCTTGGGTGGGACAACTAGTCTAGCATTGGCTTTTGTGTGCTGACTTTGGATACCATGGAGTCATTCTTGCATGAGGGCATCATCACAAATTTTATAGGCTGATCTAAGAGGATCAAACACAGTGTCTGTATTAGCCTCTGACTAAGAAATATCTTTCAGTGAAAACGCAATGATTGAGCCCCATTTCGTCCTCCTCCCCAAATAGATCTCCTCTTTTCCCAATAACATTTGTACCCACTAGGGGCACAAAGTGTACTGAATGTTGTTCGTTTTTGGTATTCCCTGTGAGTTAAATGAGAGCGGGTCTCACCTCTGTCCTGGAAAGTGACCCAGAATCAGCTTAGGGCAAGGAAGGGAATTGCTTGCAGATTCTCTATATGTGTCTTGAAGTGTAGAACTTTCTTAGCATGTCCCTGGAAAGAAAACTGATGGGGAGTAATTGGTGACAGGGAAAGAGACTTGCAGGGCTCTCCATCTGGTGATGAAACAGACTGCAGCTTTATTTAGTTCAGATGCTGCCGCTCTTCGTCCTTTTGTAAGATTTCAGCTGTCTTGTTAGATGCTCCTCAGCACCAAATATTTCTTCCAAATCATTTCATTTCTAATAACAAAAATAACCCAGTATTTCTGAATCATTTACATATAAAAACTTTTTAAATGGTGTATCGCAGTTGAGAGAAATTTCTGGGGGGAGAAAGTTGTGGAGATTTTTATCCTTATGTCATCCCCCAACAACTGCAATGGTGGAATTCATCTGGTGTATTAACATTTATGTACCAGAAAGAAAAGAAGCTAAACGTACAGCTTATCTTTCTGTCAGTTCTGACCCTCTCCAAATGTTTTTGCAGGATAGATAGTAAGATGGAAAAAACCTGCCCAAACTCAATTGCTCAGACTATTCTGTTCACTGTGTTGCCTTCTTAACACAAAATACTTCTTTTAAAAATGGGAACCAGACTATGTATCCATGGAGGGGAATTAAGTTATCTATTATTTGAACTATAGCAGCAAGTTTAGGAATCAAGATGATTTTACTTTCCTGCTTCAGGCTGTTTTCCTAATAGAAGGGGTAGATTATACAGACCAGTTTTCTTCTCATTAAACAAACAAACAAACAAAAAAGTTGTAGTACTGGGTTTTATACACAACTGATGAATCATGGAACATTACATCTGAAACTAATGATGTACTATATGTTGGTTAATTGAATTTAAATTTTTAAACAAGTTGTATTTTCTAATTTGTAAACTGTAAAATTTACTCCTTGTGCTATACAATTAATTCTGTGGGATCTGACAAATACATAGAGGTGTGTGTCAACCACAGTCACGATACACAAAGTTTCACTGCCCTCCCCCCAAATTATCTCATGCTGCTCTTTTGTAATCAACATGTTCCCTCTGTCATCCCCACTCTTCTCTTTTCTGTCCCTACAGTTTTGCCTTTTCTAGAATGTCATATAAATAAAATCATGCACTATATAGCCTTTTGGATTTGGCTCCTTCACTTAACAAAATCCATTTGAAATTCATTCAAGTTGTTGCATGTATCAATAGTTCATTCTTCCTTGTTGTTGAGTAGAATTACATTATATGGACATACCACAATGTGTTTATCCATCCACCCACTAAAGGACATTTGGGTGGTTTCCAGTTTTTGGAGATTACATATAAAACTTCTATAAACATTTGTGTACAGATTTTTATATGGACTTAATTTTCTATATCTTTTGGCTAAATACCTGGGAATGAGATAGCTAGATCTTGTAGTAAGGGTAGGTTATATTTTTTTAAAAAAACATTTAAGGTTTTCAATGGAGTTGTGTATTTTACATTCCCCTCTGTAGCCCAAGAGAGTTCCAGCTGCTCCACATCCTCACCAGCACTTAGTACTATCATTTCTTTAAATTTTAGCCATTCTGATAGGAGTGAGGTTCATCATTGTGTTTTATTTTAAAAAGAGAGATTTATTTATTTATTTGCAAAAGAGGGTGCACAAGCATGGGTAAGGGCACAGGGAGAGAGAAAGAAGAAGACTCCCTGCTGAGCTCAGAGTCTGACCGAGGTGGGGGCAGGAGGGAGTTCCTCAATCCCACCATCTTGAGATCATGACCCAAGCCAAAACCAAGAGGATGACACTCAACTAACTCGGACACCCAGGTACCCCTATCATTGTGCTTTTAAACTGCATTTCCTCAAAAATGACTCCTTCAGTTCCAACCATCATATCCATACTTTAGGTGAGAAGAATGT
The DNA here is from genome assembly GCF_002288905.1 of Enhydra lutris kenyoni. Classification (NCBI taxonomy): domain Eukaryota; kingdom Metazoa; phylum Chordata; class Mammalia; order Carnivora; family Mustelidae; genus Enhydra; species Enhydra lutris. The sequence continues at coordinate 15,286,486 of NW_019154108.1, read as the reverse complement.
AAAGACAACAGGCAAAACGCATATGCTAGTGGAAGTGACTCTCTTTTTCTAAAAGATTTATTTATTATTTATTTATTATTATTGAAGGGCAAGTGTGGGAGGGAGAGAGAGTCTTAATCAGACTCCACACAGAGAGTGGAGTCCATCTTGGGGTTTGATCTCATGACCCTGAAATCACGACCTGAGCCAAAACCAAGAGTCAGACACAGAACTGACTATGCTACCCAGGTGGCACCCTTTTTAAGTGGCATTGCTGGGAGCCCCACCCAACAATTTTTGATTGCCTATCGTTGACCAGAACTAGTTACAAGACCACCCCTATGTGCAAGGTAGGTTAAGAAATGTAATTTTTTAAATTTTTTTTTGTTTTAAATATGAATGTGTTACCTTGGTGAAATTAGGAATTTCTTTCTTTCTTTTCTTTTTTTTTTTAAATATTATTTATTTATTTATTTATTTATTTATTTGAGAGAAAGATAGCATGAGTAGGGTGAGGGGTAGGGGGAGAAACAGACTCCCTCTTGAGCAGGGAGCCCTATGTGGGGCTCCATCCTGGGACTCTGGGATCATGACCTGAGCCAAAGGCAAATGCTCTAATGACTGAGCAGCCCAGGCACCCAAAACTGGGAATTTCTAAGTAAGAAGGAAAGAATGGACCTTGAGTTATTGCACAGATTTCCCTTCTTCCACCTCTGTATGGTCTGTTCCCCACCTGAGGCCAGAGTGATCCTCATCAAAATTCATAAGATCACTCTGGCCTCAGGTGAAGAACAGACCATACAGAGGTGGAAGAAGGGAAATCTGTGCTTCCCATCTCTCTCAGATTAAAATCAAAAGTCCTTCCAATTATTCATAAGCCCTTTCCTGATCTGCAACTGCCCCACCTTTTGGAGTTCCTCTGCTACCAATTTTCCCCCTTGATCACTGTGCTGCAGACATTCCATGAACAAACCATGCATGCTCTCACTTCTGGATCTTTGCACTTACTACTCCTTCTGCCTGGATATTTCTTCCTTCATATAATCTCACTGCCTTATTTTCAATTCCCACAATTTGGCACATAAAAGTTCTTGTGTCAGAGAGGCATTTCCTCTTATAAAACCATCTTATATAAAACAGAACTACCAAGCCCTCTCATATGCTGTTTTATTATTCTTAGTACCTAATGTCATCTGACATATCGTATGTTCTACTTATTTGTTAAGGGATCTTTCTTCATGTCTGAGATACAAGGGATCAGGAAACTTGTTTTGTTCGCTCCTACGTCTAAAGTAGGGGATGGCACTCAACAAATATTTGCCAGTGGAATGTTTGAAGAGAGGAAGATGGAAGAATGACAATGAAAGAATGAACTTGCAGGAAACTCACAGAAGAAAGAGTGTTGTGGTATTTCCTCTTTCCTTTGTATAGGTCCTTTTGTCTCCATTTCTCAGCTGGATGAGGAGGATCTCAAGAGAGGCTGGGGTTTTGTAAAAGAAGAGCCTGACCTCACACTCCTGACTGCATGTTTATTGAACCAAAATATTCTGAAGAGAAGAGCTACATATTGTTTTCTGATATTGCAGAGAATGGAAATAGAGGAAGGGATTAGGAATTTGGAAGGAAAGGGATACATAAGTCTTCCTATCTGCCAAATGGACACAACTAAGGCAGCCAGGCTATGCCATATTGAAAGACCCACCCAAGGGCTTTCCAGGCTGTATTAGTTTGCTAGGGCCATCATAACAAAGTACCACAGACTGGGTGGCTTAATCATTAGAGATTTATTTTCTCACCATTCTGGAAGCTTGAAGTACAATGCCAAGGTGTTGATGGGGTTGATTTCTTCTGAGGCCTGTCTCCTTACCTTGTAAATAACCATCCTCTCCCTATGTCTTCACATCATTTCTCCTCTGTGCATGCCTTTGTCCTAATTTCTTCTTCTTATAAGGACACCAGTCATACTGGATTGAGACCAACTTAATGACCTCATTTTAAGGTAGTTACTTCTTAAAAGATCCAGCTTCCAACTACAGTCACATTCTGAGGTACTTAGGGTTAAGACTTCAACGCATGAATTTTGGGAAGACACAGTTCAGCCCATAACACAGGGCAAGGGATTTCTAACAGAAAGAACTTGTGTAGACTTGCATGTCTTTCCAGAGCACAAGATCTGAGAGCATATTGAAGCCTGTAGGAAAGAACATCACCAAGGCCAGGGAATGGTATAGTACATAAGTTCCCTCAGGGAAATCTTGAAGACCCCACAAGAAGAGTCTCATGAGGAAAGAATTTGCAGTTGGACACCTAACATTTGCCAAGAAACTATATAGCCAAGAAACTATAAGAACAAAAAGCAAGAGCTGCTAAAGAAAAAAACCTTCATTCTTTTTTCTTCTGTTTTTCTCTCCCTTCAGACATTGACTCTGGAGGATGAAGAAGAAGGTGGAGGGAGGAGAGTAAAAGAACAAACCACTAGCCTCTTTCCCACTGCAGGGTGCAGAGCTGTGTGTTACGCCCAAGCTGGGGAAAGGAAAAAAATGTTGAATTGGGTGAGAGATGAAAGTTTGATTTCTGAATTTGGCCTGCTGTGGACCAGGGATGCTGGGGAGCAAGGCAGGTCAAAAATGTGAAGGCAGTGGGGTTTCACCAGCAGGAGACATGAGGCTGCTTTGGAGGAGTGTCAAATCAGAGTGTCTTGAAGAAACCATGGCTTTCTGGGAGGGGAAGCATTGCCTGTACCATCAAAACTGTCCTCAAAGATGAAGTCCCTAACAGTACTTGGGAAGGAGTATTTTAATAGTGATTCTGTGAAGAAAGTTAATTGCCCAGGGCACAGTCTCAAGACATTTGTACCCTGGTGATCTTGAGTCCAGTCTTCCCATTCTCTATGATTCACTCTCTGATTTCACACAATCACTTCTCATGCACATGCCAGGACCCAAACTATAAGGTCAGAATGGATTCCAGCACCAAACATCACAAAAACCTGGACCCCCAGAGAACTCTCCCCATGGACAAACACCTGATTGGTGGGGCAGGGTTTTGTTTCTACTTCAAAGTACAAAAGGTGTCATGTACCCTTTTCTGAGGAAAATCAGGTTTATGTGTCCTGTAGGCACCTACAAAAGGAGGCCATGTTCTGCAATTCCAAAATGATATTCTGTCTCCACCTAAACATGATATTGCTGGCAAGTTCTCTGTATTAGTTTGCTAGACCTGCCATAAGTGACTGTATGTCTTTTTTTAAAATATTTTATTTATTTATTTATTTGAGAGACAGCATGAGTGAGAGAGACACAAGCAGGGGGAGGGGCAGAGGGAGAAGCAGGCTCCCCACTGAGCAGGGAGCCAGATGCGGGGCTTGATCCCAGGACCCCAGGATCATGACCTGAGCCAAAGGCAGTCATTTAACCAACTGAGCCACCGAGGTACCCCACGACTGTATGTCTTAAACTATGTATATTTATTCCCTCATAGTTCAGGAGATGTCATCAGGATTGGTTCCTTCTGAGCACTGTGAGAATCTATTTTGTGATTCTCTTCTAGATTCTACTAGTTTTCTGGCAACCTTTGGTGTTTCTTGCCTTTTGGAAACACCACCTTCAACTCTGCCTTCATCTTCACATGGCCTTCTCTGTGTGTGCATGTCTTTGTGTCGAAATCTCTCCTTTTTATAAGGACACCTGCCATACCGAATGTTGCAAAGACACTATTTCCAAATAAGGTGACATTACGGGACTACAGAGAGTTCAGATTTCAACATATGAATTTGCGGAGAGGGGGTCAGACACAGTTCAACCCATAACGGTTTTAGGCAAAGAAAAAAAGTTTCATCCCATTGGCAGAGTATCATCCCACTCCAACTATGATTATGATTTTAAAAAATACATATAAACAAAAGCCTGGCAAGAAACCTCACTCAGGTGAAGGAATCACTCAGCAACTAAATAATCAACTCACTATAAAGTAAGATTGACATCAGTACCGACATGTTCCTCTTATCCTAGTCTACTAATAATACCAAGTAATAATAGAAAGTAATTATTTAATTTTTAAAACTCAAGGATTTAAACCTTTGCAAATCAAATATAATTTCCATTAGGTGAAAGAAAAGTGCATGACTTGGAGTCACGTTCGTTGAGTCGGCTATGAAGGTTCATATTAAGATGTGAGGCTTCAAATTTTATCTGTTAACTTAGCTGCTTGTTGACTCATCTGTACCCAAGAGTTTACACACTAAGATTAAATGTGAGCAGAGCTTTGCTTTGACGTCAAAAGTATGTTAGGGTTTTTATTTGCTTTGTTTGGAAATATTTTTCTTGGACTGCCTTATTTGATTTTCTATTATCTAGGGAATTTGGAGAAGGGAGAAGCACATCAAGTTTCTTTACTGTCCCCTACCATCGAGTCACATTAGAACAGTCTTAAAAGAATGGTCCTTGCATGGATGTAGTACTTTTATTCAGGAACTCAGAGTCTTTTACAACAGGTATTATTTTCTGTTTTATAGTTTCAAATGTGGTTGGAAAAAGCCCAAGCTCCATGAATAGATTTGGGGGAAAATCAAAGAATAAAGATTATGATTGAATCCGTAGCCCAGAAGCCATACTTCTTAGAAAAATGAACTCCCTTTATAATACAGTAATTACCAGGTGCAATGTAACTGAACCTCTGACATCCAAGTGAAATCTAGCTTGGCCAACCAAGGGTACTATTTATTTAACAAATGTTACTAAGCCCTACTATGTGCCTCAGATTATTCTATGCATGAAGGATGCAGTGATGAGCAAAATTCTCATGAACTTACATCTTGTTGAGAAAAATAGATAGCGAATAAGATAAATATGTTAATGTACTGAGTTGAATAGTGTCCCTCCCCCTAAAATTTATGTCTTCCTGAAATTTGTGAAAATGAACTCATTTAGAAATACAGTCTTTATGAGTGTAATCAAAATAAGTTGAGATCATATGAGATTAGGGTGGACCATAAATACATATGAAGGATGTCCTTTTAGGAAGAGGAAAGTTTGGAAATGGAGAAACACAGGAAAAACACTATGTGGTGACAGAGGCAGAGATTGGAGTGAGGCAGCTTCGAGCCAGAGAGCACCAAGGATTGCCAGTAACCACCGGAAGTAAGGAGAGAGACATGCATGTGTTCTCCCTCAGAGCCTCCAGAGGGAACCAACCCTACTGACAACTTGACTTTGGACTTCTAGCCTCCAGAACTGTGGTAGAACAAATATCTGTTGTTTTGAGATAGATGGTTTGTGGTTCTTTGTTACAGCAGCCCAAGGAAACTAGCATGATTTGTGAGTGACAATAAAGGCTTAGGAGAACAAAATAATAAAACAGTGAAGCAGGACAAAGAGTCCTGGAAGAGGTTGCAGTGTTATATTGGGCAGGAAAATCCTCAATGAGAAAGTAATATTCAGTAAAGCCCAAACACGATGAGGATACATAAAGGTACCTAGAAAAAGCATTCCAGATAGGAGGAAGAGCATGTGCAAAGGCCCTGTTCAAAGACCAGCAAGGAGGCCAGTCTGTCTGGAGTGGAATAACAAACAAGGAGAGGAAGAGGAGAAAAAGAGCTCAGAGAGGGGATCAGCATCCAGATCATGGAAATGTGGTGAGCTGTTGTAAAGTCTCTTTGGCATTTACTCTCAGTCAGACAGAAAGGAAACTCTTGGAGACTTTGAAACAGGGAAGAGAAGCAGAGGAATGACAAGATCTGACTTATATTTTAATAGGATCTTTGAATTACTGAGATCATTCTGAAAAGAACAAGACAAAAGCAGTTAGAAAACAAGTTCAATAATCTAGGTAGGAAATGACAATGGCTTGGACCATGGTAGTGGTGGAGGTGGTAAAACTGATTGCACAGGGTCAGTTCCTGGAAATATTTTGTAGGTGTGGTTGATGATATTTACATAAATAAGATGTGAGACACAAGTAGAAAAGAAGACTCAAAGACTGGTCCAAGATGCTTTGCCAGAGGAGTTGGAAGAATAGACTTGTCCTTTATTGAGAGGGAAAGGCAGTGGGAGGATGAGGCATGGTGGGGAAGATCAGGAATCTATTTGGGGCATATTAACCTTGAGATATCATTTAGATATACGTGTGAACACTGACAAGGCAGTTGGCTACACAAGATGGAGTTAGAGAGAAGTCTGGGCAGGAGATACAAATTTAGAAGTTGCTGGAACAGAGATGGTATCACGTGCCTATGCATCCCTTATGCCTCTCCACAACATTTCTTGTTTCCCTGCATAATTTGACAATGTAGGGAGGGTGACCCTGCCTCTGACTTGAGACAGTTCTATAACCCTCTATGGGGAGAACTATAAAAATGACTTACCACACTCTGTTCAATGTTCTAGATTGTTGTACATTTATTTTTTATAACCTTTCTATTAAAAATATTAGGTGGTTCACAATGTTATAAGACATAAAATAGGAATACTACAATTTAAAAATGTAGAAGTAGCAATTAGATAAGTTAATTAAGTAAACTAAGCACCTGCGAGGAGGAGATTTCTTTAAGTTCTTTTATGATCATCACATTTTGCAGGAAGAAAAAAGGAGAGTAAGTACAATCTCCATGGAAAATTTCCTTTAAATTCTTATTATTACCTCACTTTTGGAAAAACATTTTTAATATATTACTTTGAATCAATGAGCAAAAATGTTTCCTCCCAATCCTTCTAATCCAATTTTAAAAAGTTATCTATAAAAACTGGTATAAGTTTGGGGCACCTCGGTGGCTCAGTTGGTTAAGTGTCTACCTTCAACTCAGGTCCTGATCCCAGGGTCCTGGGATCGAGCCCCACAGCATCAGGCTCCTTGCTTAGCAGGGAGCTTGCTTCTCCCTCCCACTCTGTCCCTCTCTCCTCCCCACTTGTGCTTTCATTTTTCTTGCTCTTTCTTCTCTCTGTCTCTCAAATAAATAAATAAAATCTTTCAAAGATTTTAAATTTTAAAATTAAAAAAAATAATAATAAAAAGTCCAGATTTAAAAAAAAAACCTATACATCTGTTTGGATAAAGATTTTTTTTTTTCTGGTATATATCTATGAGATATTTATTGCATGAATTTTCATTTCAGGGACATTGGATGAGAAGTAGAAAATGCTGACTATCATGCTTTTGCAAATAATACAGACTACAAATTATCACTTTAGTATTATCCTTACACACAATGTGTGGTATTACATAAAAATCAAAATGTCACTTCAAGAAATTAGAGTCCATACAAACTGAGTTCTGATTATGTAACTCGGAAATAAGGAGAATTTAGGAAAATAGAGAAATTGATAATTAATATATCTCAGGTACCTCCTTTAAAATAACAAAGTTTGGAAATTGCTGAACTGCCATTAATTCAATGTGCCTAAAGTGTTGCTATTTTGTTATGTTGATGTAAAAGACAATAGTAAGATTTATATAAATCTTGCAGAAAAACCAAGGAGGAAATATTCCCTAACTCATTTTGATTTCAACATAACCCTAATACCAAAACCTAAAAAAAAAAAAAAAAGAAAGAAAAAGAAAATTGCAAGCCAATATATTTTATGAATGTAGACATAAAACTTCTTAACAAAATATTAACAGATTGAATGCAACAATATACAACAAGGATAATATATTATGACCAAGAGGAATTTAGACCAGGAACACAAGTTTCATTTGACAAATGACAATTAATCAATGTTATTTGAAACATGAAAAGAATAAAAGGGAAAATTATAAAATCAATTCAAAAGATGACAAAAATAGCATTTGACAAAATTCAACACATACTCATGATTTTAAAAAGAACATTCAGCAAAAAAGGAATAAAAGGAAATCTCAATCTAATGAAGGGAAAATAAAACAGACTAATAGGTAATATGTTACTTATAAAGCATTGATAATTTTCTCCTTACAATTGGGAACAAGGCAAGGATATACACTATTACCATTTCTACTCATTGTACTATCCTAGTACAGTAGTAATATTGTACTAAATGCAATAGGCTCATAAGACAAGAAAAAGAAAAACAAGGCATATAGTTTTGATAGAAATAAAACTGTCGTTATTTGAAGATGATGTAATTGTGTACTCAGAAATCCCTATGGAACCTATGAAAGCAAATCCTATTAGAACCAATAAGTGAGCCAGCATAGATATAATTTTAAAAAGTAATAATAAATAAATTAATAGACATTTAATTAAAAAAAAAAGAACTGGTAAGTGAACTTGACAAGGGTGGAGAATATTAAGGTAAAGTACAGAAAGTAATTGTATTTGTACACACTAAACTAACAACAATTTTGAAATGGAATTTTAAAACAGTACTAATTGTTTTTTATTATTATTTTATTCAGTTATATAGTACATCATATAGTACATATAGTACATCATTTGTTTTTGATGTAGTGTTCAACAATTTAATAGTTGCACATAATACCCAGTGCTCATCACAACACATGCCCTCCTTAATACCCATCAGCCAGTTACCCCATCCTCCCATCCCCCTCCCTTCTGTAACCCTCAGTTTGTTTCCTGGAGTTCAGAGTCTCTCATGGTTTTTCTTCCTCTCTGATTTCTTCCCATTCAGTTTTCCCTCCCTTCACCTGTGGTCCTCTGTGCTATTCCTTATGTTCCACATTTGAGTGAAACCATATGATAATTATCTTTCTCTGACAGATTTATTTCACTTAGCATAATCCCCTCCAGTTCCATCCACATTAATGTAAATGGTAGGTATTCATCCTTGCTGATGGCTGAATAATATTGCACTGTATATATGAACCACATCTTCTTTATCCATTCATCTGTTGAAGGGCATCTCAACTCCTTCCACAGTTTGGCTATTGTGGAGGTTGCTGCTATGAACATTGGGCTGCATGTGCCCCTTCTTTTCACTACATCTGTGTCTTTGGGTAAATACCTAGTAGTGCAATTGCTGGGTCATAAGGTAGCTCTATTTTTAATGTCCTGAGGAAACTCCATTCTGTTTTCCAGAGTGGCTGCACCAGCTTGCATTCCCACCAATGGTGTAAGAGGGTTCCCCTTTCTCCACATCCTCGCCAATATTTGTTCTTACCTGTCTCATTAATTTTTGCCACTCTAACTGGTATAAGGTGGTATTTCTTTGGGGTTTTGATTTGTATTTCCCTGATGCCAAGTGATGATGAACATTTTTTCACGTGACTGCTGGCCATTTGTATGTCTTCTTTGAAGAAGTGTCTGTTCATGTCTTCTGCCCATTTCTTGACTGGATTATTTGGTTTTTGGATGTTGACTTTGAGAAGTTCTTTATAGATCTTAGATACCAGCTCTATATCTGTAATGTCATTTACAAATATCTTTTTCCCATTTCATGGGTTGCCTCTTAGTTTGAATTGACTTGACTTTGACTTGACTGTTTCCTTTGCTGTGCAGAAGGTTTTTACCTTGAGGAAGTCCCAAAAGTTCATTTTTGCTTTTGTTTCCCTTCCCTTTAGAGATGTGTCTTGAAAAAAGTTGCTTGTGGCTGAGGTTGAAGAGGTTACTGCCTATGTTCTCCTGTAGGACTTTGATGGATTCCTATTTCACAATGAGATCCTTGGTCCCTTTTGAGTTTATTTTTGTGTATGGTGTAAGAGAATGGTCCAGTTTCATTCTTCTGCTTGTGGCTGTCCAACTTTTCCAGCACCATTTATTGAAGAGACTGCCTTTTTTCCATTGGATATTCTTTCCTGGTTTGTTGAAGATTAGTTGACCATAGAGTTGAGGGTCCATTTTGGGGGTCTCTTTTCTGTTCCATTGATCTATGTGTTTGTTTTTGTGCCAATACCATGTTGTTTTGATGATCATAGCTTTGTAATATAGCTTGAAGTCAGGCATCGTGATGCCCCCAGCTTTGTTTTTCTTTTTCAACATTTCCCTGGTGATTTGGGGTCTTTTCTGGTTCCACACAAATTTTAAGATTGTTTGTTCCAGCTCTGTGAAAAATGCCAACTGTATTTTGATAGGGATTGCATTCAAAGTGTAGATTGCTCTGGGCAACATAGACATTTTACAATGTTTATTCTTCCAATCCATGGGCATGGAATATTTTTCCATCTCTTTGTGTCTTCCTCAATTTCTCTCATAAGTGTTCTGCAGTTTTTGGAGTCTATATCCTTTACTTTTTTGGTTAGGTTTATTCCTAGGTATCTTACGGTTTTGGGTGCTATTATAAGTGGAATCCATTCCTTAATTTTTCTTTCTTCAGTTATATTGTTAGTGTATAGAAATGCAACTGATTTCTGTACTTTGATTTTTTTATCCTGCCATGTTGCTGAACTTCTGTATTAATTCTAGTAATTTGGGGTTGTAATCTTTTGTGTTTTCTACCTAAACTATCATGTCATTTGTGAAGAGAGAGAGTTTGACTTCTTCTTTGTCAAATTGAATGCCTTTTATTTCTTTTTGTTGTCTGATTGCTGAGGATAGGACTTCTAATACTATATTGAACAATTACCCTGATTCCAAAACCAAGACCCTATCAAAAAGGAGAAGTACAGAGCAATATCCCTGATGAACATGGATGCAAAAATACTCAATAAGATCCTAGCCAATATAATCCAACAGTACATTAAGAATATTATTCACCACAACCAGGTGGGATTTATTCCTGGGATGCAAGGGTGGTTCAACATTTGCAAATCAATCAATGTGATAGTGCACATTAATAAAAGAAAGGACAAGAACCATATGATCCTCTCAATTGGTGCAGAAAAAGCATTTGACAAAATAAAGCATCCTTTCCTGATTAAAACTCTTCAAAGTATAGGATAGAGGGAACATACCTCAATATATAAAAAAAAAAAAAAAATCTATGAAAAGACCACAGCGAATATCTTTCTCAATAGAGGAAAACTGAGAGCTTTTTCCTTAAGGTCAGGAACACAACAGCGATGCCCACTCACCATTATTGTAAAACAATACCATTTATAATAGCAACATGAACATCAGGAATTCCAGCAAAAAGATGCACAAGATCTTTACACTAAAAATTACAACAATTTCTAAGAGAAATTAAAGAAGACTGAAACAAATAGGAAGATACAATATGTTCATAAATTGAAAGAGTCATACTATTAATTTGCCCATTTTACCCAAATTGGTCTCTTTAATACCATCCCAAAATCCCAGAAGGTGGTTCTGAAGAAGAAATTGACCAGCTCATTCTAAAATGTATAAGGAAATGCAAAGAATCTGAAATAGCGTTTTCTTTGAGCAAGAATAAAGCTGAAGATGTATACTGCCAGATTTCAAAACTTGCCATAAAGTAGTATTAATCAAGACAGTGTGCTATTGCTATAAAATAAACAAAGGATCAATGAAACAAAATAGAGATTTCAGGACTAGATCCACACATATATAGTCAATTGATTTTCCCCAAAAAGGTCAAGGAAATTCAACAGGAGAAAGAAAGTCTCTCATACGAATGGTAGTAAAATAACTGGAATCCACATACACACAGTAAGTAAATAAACCTCAACTGCTATTTCAATTCATACAGAAAAATTAATTTAAAGTGGATCATAGAGCTAAACTTGAATATAAGTGCTATAAGTCTGCACATTAGATAAAGTTTTCTTAGATCACAAAAGCATTAAGCATAGAAGAAAAACATGATAGGTTAGACCCATTAAAATTAAAATATTCTGCTCATTGAAGACTACCACTTAAAAATATCAATAGGCAAACTATAGACTAAGAAAAAAAAATAATTGTTAAACATCCATTTTGAAAAATCTGGTACCCAGAACACATAAACTCCTAAAAATCCATAGTTTAAAAAAAAAAAAAGCTTATTCTTCTAAATGGACAAGGTATTTGAATAAATCTGTCACCAAGATAAAAGGTACATATACTATACACACACACACACACACACACATTTATACAAGTAACCAAAGAGATATTTTTAAAAACTCATTATTGTTCAAAAGGGAAACTCCATTTCATATTCACTAGAATAGCTCACATCAAAAACTGACAATACCAAATGTTGGTGATGATGGGGAGCAACTGGAACTCTCACACACTACTGGTGAAAATGTAAATGGTACACCACTTTGGAGAATGGTTAGGCAATCTCTAATAAACATATATCTGCCCCTTGGCCAATAATTACACTTCTAGGCATTTATCAAAGAGAAGTGAAAGCATTTATCCAGAAAAAGATATGTAGAACAATGTTCTTAGCAAACTTACTCATAGCCAAGCTCTGGAAACAATCCAACTGTCCATCAGCAGGTAGCCACCTGTTGGAGGGGGAGTGTGATGACTAAAATGGAACACAAAGGAACTTTCTAGAGGAAATGGAAATGTTCTATATGATATTTGTGGGTGGAGGTTCCCTGGATGTACACAATTACCAAACTCATCAAGCCAAACTCTTAAAATCTGTGCATTTTATTATATGTGAATTATACCTTAATTTCAAATTTTGGAAAATTTCATAACAAATTTGTTTTAAGTTAGGTGCCTGTGTGTTTTCTTCCACTGTAAATGAAACACTGGAGTAGGATGACCAAGATTTTACTTTTTTAAAAAAGAAAGGAAATGTTAAATCTGCTTAAGCACTTGGATACTGAGTCACAAATTCATACTTCCATGTCATTTAATGGTAACTGCTAAACATTATTAAAGAACAGGAAACAAAATTATACATAAGAACCATATATTTTTAAAGGATAATAAACTGGCAGTTCTGACTGATCCCCTCTCCTGATCTTTAAGTGAAACAGCCTCTGAATCACATGATTCAGAAATCATGTGATCTTCAGAAGCGTTCAAGAGTCTCTAACAAATAGTGAATACAGGTCAATGTCTGGTTTTAAATGCTGTAAAAGAAAACAGTGCAATCTCCTAATTAATTAGTTGCATTGCCAAATTTTTTTTTAATTTCGCTATAGTCTGTTGAAAGGTGTTTTTAGGTGTGCATTAAATTTAAATTTGGAGGAATTTTTAACCAAGACTATAACTTCAGATTTAGTTAGGTTATGTTAAGTCTATGTTATTGAAAAGGCAAGCCCGCAGGCTCAGCTGTTTCCTAAAGCCATCCTTTATTCCTAATAATAAACCAGGCTGTCAACATGGAACAGGTTCCTTCAGGCACACAGGAGAGCATACATCCAATTAATTGGATAATCTTGCCAGATTATTTAAAGTTATGCTAATAAGAAGAGAGCAAATGGCAAATTCCAGTTTTGCAGCATTTAGAAATGTACCTCCTTTTGCTGGAAGCCAATTCTTACGTACCCTTATCCAGTAGCATTTGTCATACTAGAAGTTTTGGGAAAATGTTACAAGTGACACTTTGGAAAAAATGTTATAAATGATAAAACATGTTCTAGAAGATACTCTTTTCTATTTCACTTTCTATTTGTCAAGAAGTGAAAGCAAAAGTACAACATTATCTTTTTTCTCTGTATTATTCTTATCTACTACCTTGGGCAAAGGAGAAGAGCCTAGCAGTTTTCAATAGTGGAATTGTTATAACCAAAGCCTACTTGTTTCCACATACATGGCATCGACCCAAGGACCTGCTCTGCACCATTAATTTTGTTTTGTTTTGTTTTGTTTTGTTTTCAGAAAAAGTGTCCACAGTTTTGAAGGAGCATATAAGACACTAATAGGTCTGTAAATTGGGACAAACCAGTTTTTCAGTTTTTCTTTTGTGAAAACTGAACAGACAACACTTCAAATCCACTCTGATGTATTTCTACAGAGGACTTATCTAAAGTTAAGTTTGAAAGACACTGTGATACTTACTGTCCCTTGCTTCCTCTTCTGGCAGTGAGGAAAGAAGAATAAAACTTGTTTTGCTAACATTCCTCGCCTTAAATATTCACACATGTCAAAGGAATCAACTGTAAAGTAATAGTAACAAAACAAAAAATTTGGATAGCAAAACTCACCATAAACAATGTCAAAAGACAAATGACAATTCGAGGGAAACCATATCTAAAACTCATAAAGAAAAAGACATAATATTCTTTTTAATGACCTCAGAAAAATCAATAACACCAAAAAACCAGTAGAAGAATGGAAAAAGGAGGAGAACATGTAAGATACTAAAACTATAAATAGCCCTTAAACACATGAAAAGATGATATCCAATCTCAGTAAAAGAGAAATAAACATTTAAGCCAAATTAGGTGCAATTTCTTTCTATCTCCCAGATTGTCAAATATCTAAAAGTGTGATAGGCCTCAGTGTTGGTGAAATTGTAGGGAAACAAGTCATCTTCACACATTGCTGATGGGAATACAGAGACAATGAGAGATAGCACAGACAATCTGGACATTGCTTTGGAAATGCAAACGGATATTCAGAATCACACCGTTTGCAATAGCAAAGAATAGCATCACTGGGACACCATGTACATAAATGATGCATTATACATGGAGAAGAATGTGATATTGAAAAGAATCAGGAAGTTCCCTATGTAATGATCTTGGGGCCAGGGCTGGAAATCTCCATCTTTAAAGAAAGGACTCTAAACCCTACATCTCCTACAGAGGATCAGATCTTAGAGTAAGGGAAAAGATAAATTTAAAAATGTTCCTTTCAAGTAACTTTGACATTTACAGAGCACGGAATGATTGGGCTCATTAACAAATAGGGTCCATAATAACAAGCAAAGGTTTTTTTCTCAGCTTGCAAAAAAGCAAAACAAATAGAACAAACAACCAAATAAACAAACAAAATTTTAACAGAGCCATGAGTGTCTGGGTGGCTCGGTTGGTTGAGTGACTGCCTTCAGCTCAGGTCATGATCCTGGAGTCCCGGGATCCAGTCCTTTATCCGGCTCCCTGCTCGGCGGGGGTCTGCTTCTCCCTCTGACCTTCCCCCTTTCACGCTCACTGTCTCTCAAATAAATAAAATCTTAAAACAAAAACAGAGCCTTAAGAAGCTCTATTTGCTACTACTTTTCAGGGAACACTAAGAGGTAGGAGTGAGAGAAGGAGGACTGAGACGGAGATAATGACAGGAGGCTTCATCAAGGTAGCCACTACCAGGTATGACTGATCACTGCCTCTTTCCAAACCAATCTCTGAGAAGTTGTTTGGAAAGAAAAAAAAATGCACCTAATCTGAAATACTTAATCAAAATTGGAATTACCCAGGTAAATATTCTGCCACCAGACAGAAATGAGGCTCAAGAGAGAGATAAAGATGAGTTATATAAAGATAAAGTTACATTTCTAGCTCCCCTGAGGACGTTGCTTGAAAATATTGCATCTCTTGCCTACTGGTTGATTCAGTGACAGCAAAATCAAGGCTCAAAGTACATTCATATTGGTCTAAAAAATCTGTCTCTGAAATGGAATTTGCAGATAAACAAAGACTATTAATTAATCATTAGGGCTGGTCTCTTGATACAAGTAAAAAAAAAAATTTACTTGTATCAAGTATATTAGTTTGCTAAAGCTGCCATAAGAAAATACTACAAACTTGGTGCCTCAAACAAAAGAAATTTATTTTCTCACAGTTTTGGAGGGGCAGAAGGTGTAGATCAAGGTGTCAATAGGGTTGATTTCTCCTGACACCTCTCTTCCTGGGTTCTAGATGGCTGTCTTCTCCCTGTGTTTCACATGATCTTCCCTCAGTATGCATCTGTGCCCAAATTTCCCCATTTTATAAGAGCACTAGTCATATTGGATTAGGACCACAATAATGACCTCATTTTAATTTAATTGCCTCTGTTAAGACTGTTTCCAAGTATAGCTACATTCTGATATACCGGGTGTTAAGAAAACACTGAAAAAGAAAAACTCCAGAGAGGAACTAGCCTTACCAAACATTGAAATACACTATGAAACCCCTGTAATTAAAAGTTGGCATTGGCACATGAACAGACAAACAGATCAGTAGAATAAGATTTTAAAAAGCCCAGAAACAGATGCAAGTATATGAGAATTCAGTATCTGACAAAGGTGGCATCTTAAAACACTGGGATAAAAATGGATTTTTTAATCAGTGGTTCTGGGACAGCTCAGTTAGCGGTGCTGGTACAACTTAATGATATTGACGAGTCATTCAGAGAGATACAATTAGATTTATATCTGACACCATATATGAAAATATTACACTCTAGGAGATGCCTAGGTACCTCGGTTGGCATCTGCCTTCAGCTCATGTCATGACCCCAAGGTCCTGGGATCAAGTCCCACATCGGGCTCCTTGCTCACCTTCTCCCACTACTGCCAATCCCCCTGCTTGTGCTTTCTCTATCTCTCTCTCTCTCTCTCTCTCTGGCAAATAAATAAATAAATAAAATCTTTTAAAAAAAGTATTACATTCTAGTTAGTAAATCTGTTTCTTTAAGGGATATGGGATAGCAATTATATAATTCTTTATGTGTATTCTAGGATTAAACAAATAAGTAAATATGTTATATATAATGAGATCCAGCTTTCTCATTGTGGTAGAAAAAATTACAAATAAGGAAAAGGGGAAGACTAGAAAGACCTTATAGTATTGGACTAGAATCAGTGATATTAATATGAACTCATAGGTTAAAATATAGATAGATAGATAGACAGATAGATTTAAATATATATATAAATATATATGCAGATGGAGGAATATACAAATAATTGTAAATATATGGATATATGGATGTACATGTGAGTTAGGATATATACTACCTACTGAGAGGAGTGGTGCCATAGTAACAATGAGCACACCCAGTACCCAGATTTGTATCTTCTAAGTACCATTCTCCAAAAAATGAAGCCAAGCTCCTTGAAGAACTGGTGAATAGCAAGACTGGAACAGAGAAAGAGAAGACTGGGACATCTTGTGATGTTAGAAAATAAGGAAGTGTGCAAAACAAAAGGAGGCCTGTCAAAGGGATACAAGAGCCGACTAGAAGGGGCTCTCAATGGCCAAAGCTAGAACCACTTGGGCAAAATAATAGTAATAAAAAGAGTAAGAATAATGGATTATTAGCCATAGAACAAAATAAATATCCATGAATCCTTGTGGATATACATACTCAAATAAATGAGCAAATATAGGATATGGAATATCTCCTCTTTACAGAAGAATTCCAATTAATAAATGTAAAAGTAAAAAAAAATGTAAAAGTGAAAGGGGACTTAGAAAATCACCATTAATCTAGCACCACAGTAATGTCTGTTGCAGACAAGATCCACTGAGGAGCACCTGGGTGACACAGTCAGTTAAAGGTCCAACTCTTGGTTTGGGCTGAGACCCTGACCTGATCAGTGTTGTGGGATCAACCGCCCATAAGGTTCTGCGCTCAGCATGGAGTCTGCTTAAGACTCTCTCTCTCTCTCTCTCTCAAATAAACAAATCTTAAAAAAACAAAACAACAACAACAAAAAAACTAAAAAGATTTGAGGGATGCTCAATATCAGTGGCAAAAGTTTGAGGGAAAAGTGGGTACTACTATACTCTCAAAGTATCTCCCCCATTATAATTACCAATTTCAAATGTAAAAATAATGACTCTACAGTGAAAACCTAGCAGACATCACCTTAACCAAATGATGGACATTAACATCATCAGTAGTGGGACACATCTGCCCACTGATACACTGGTGTTGACAAGTCAGGATAAAAAGCTTGCTTTATTCTTACTTTAAGAATCGCTCCCAAGGAAAACAACACCTGATATTTCTGTGGAACCTCAGAGTGAACACGTTGCTTTCAGGAGTCTGTGAAGCCTCCCTGTAAGCCTTACCCTGTAAGGCTGTTTGGGTCATCTGTGGTTTTTAGTCAGAAATGTATAACCTCAGTCAAGTCATTAGAGAACATCGGACAAACCCAAATTGAAAGATATTTTGCAAATTGACTGATACTCATCCAAAGTGTCAAGGTCATGGAAGACTTAGAAAAAACATGGAGCTATCACAGAGCAGAGGAGACTAAAGAGACAGCATGACTAAGGGCAGGAGAGGTCCTGGTAAGATCCCAGGAGAGGAAAAGGACCTTGTGTGGTAGAGAGACCTGGTGAAATGTGAAATACAACTTTATGGTTGAGTGAATAGTATTGTACCCATGCTCATTTCTTAAGTTTGGTCATTGGTTTTGATGGCTGTACTATGGTTATAGAAGTTATTGACATCAGGAGAAGCTTGATAAAAGGTACATGTAAATTAGTGATGTTTTGCAACTTTTCTATACACCTAAAATCTGTAAGTTTTCAAAGAAAGACATTAGGGAGGAAGATGCATCTCTTACCATCTTGCTGTAGGAGAAACAAAAGAGAAGATATGCTACAGATAAAGAGGTTCCAAAAGAACAAAACAAAAGCAACTATAAAAGCAAGATAGAACTACATGGAAGACATAGTTTGACCCAAATTATTCGCTCAGAAAAACTCCCACCCCTAACCAGTGGCCCACTTGCACCCGAAATCTGTGTCAGAGGACCTCCCCCAAGGGAACAGAGAAATAACGGCCTCTGGAGATTGGAGCCCATGCAGTTAATGTCCACTCCCAAGAACAAGGTGAAGGTTAGTGAGGAAACGTGGGCCGAAGAGCCCAGTGTAGCGACTGACTACGAAGACTAGTTTCTAGAAGGGCGGGGATGGCTTAGTGTTTGTTCCCTGCCCTCACACGTTCACAGAAGACTCTTGTTCCACTCCCCAGGAAGAAGCAGTCAGAATAACATTTCCAGCCTCTCCTCCTTTCCCCCTTTTCCTTAGGAGGAGGAATATCTTCTCTGAGTGTTGAAATCACAGAGCAACTAATGAGACCAGGCCATATAACAAGTGAGGGTCTCAAAATCCGCACAGAATCCTTCATTTCTCACTCACTATGGGCTGCCTGCCTCAGATGTCTGTTAAGAAAACAACCTGCCTTCATCTTCCACACAACAAGCAAAGACAGACCTGGTTCAATATGCCGGACCTCCCTCCGTCTTCTTTCTGCAGGTAAGTGGGTAAGTGAGGAGAGCATATGGCCCAAGATCATTTCCCAAGGGGTATTTTCAGTTCAGTCCTCACTAAAAAGCAGTGTTTTTAGAAACAGATTAATGAACTATTGTCTGGTCCTTTATAACATATATATTTGTATCTCTGGTCCTATCTCTCTGGACGTGCTCTTTGGACTTTGGAAGATAAGAGAAACGATAGAATCTAGGGATCAAACCTGACTCTGAATGTTATATCATTCTATTCTCTTATTTTCATAGGAGAATTGAATTTAGCCTAATTATGATATGTTAATGTGATCTTTGTCCATAAAGGGTTCCTAAATTCTAACCATGCCTGATTGTCAACTGAAGCTCTCTTTCATGAAGAGAGCAATAAAATCCAAGAGCAGAGACTCTCCCATATTTTTTGAAAGGTCTTGCTAGAATGATTTAAATTCTAATCAGCACTGGCTGCCAGAGTAAGAGAAGGGAATTAGAAAGCATATTAAGAGAATCTTCTGGCATCTCTGATTTAGCGATTATCATCCCACAGACAGATCCTCCAGTAGGCTTCCTCCCCGCAAAGTCTGCAACTTATATAATATTTTAAATATTTATTGACCAGCTTGTACGCACCCAACACTGGGAAAATGCTGTGAAGGATACAAAAGATGCATGAATTTCCTCAAGAATTAACAGTCTTACTGAGAATATGACAGAAACACAAAATGCACACAAAGATTATCAAGAACCATCAAGAGAACTAAAAAATCATGGGACATTGGGAGAAGAAGAGAAGTGAGTTGGGGGAAATCAGAGCGGGAGACAAACCACGAGGGACTGTGAACACTGAGAAACAAACTGAGGGTTTTGGAGTGGAGGAAAGTGGGGGGGGTTGGGTGAGCCTGGTGGTGGGTATTAAGGAGGGCACGTATTGCATGGGGCACTGGGTGTGGTGCATAAACAATGAATCTTGGAACACTGAAAAATAAAATAAAATAATCAGTTGAAAAAAATAAAATTAAAAATCATGGGACAATATATAGTAGTAAGTGCTATAGAAAGTCAAAGGAAGAAAAAAATCAGGATTGCCAAGAATATTTGAAGACTTCAGGAGAACATAAAAAATGAGATGGATTCTAAAGGATTTATATTTGTCATGGCCAAGACAAGTTCAAGTGAAGAAATGATATGGTAGACGAATCATGGCCTCCCAAAGATGCCCATGCACCAATCCTGGAACCTGTGAATGTGTTCCTTTATCTGGCAAAAAAGGATGTCACAGATGTGATTAATATTCAGACTCTCAGAAGAGAAGATTATCCTAGATTATTCTGGTGGGCCCAATCTTATCACATGAGAATTACAAGTAGAAGAGGAAGGCAGAAGGCTCTGTCAAGGAGATGGGAAGACAGAAGAAGAAGCAGGAGAGATCTGGAGCTTGAGAAGGACTTGACGTACTCTTGCTGGCTCTGAAGATGGAGCCAAGGAAAGCAGGTGGCTTCTGGAAGCTGGGCCTTCAGCTGACAGCCAGCAGAAAAATAAATAAACAAAATAAAGAATCCTTAAACCTTCATTTGCAAGGAACTGAATTCTGCCAAAAACCTAAATGATCCTGAAAACAGACCCTTTCATGGAGCTCCAGAAAGGAACACAGCCCTGCCAACAGCATTTTTTAGTCCAGTGATACCTTTACAAAACTTCCAACCTACAGAACTATGAAATAATAAATTTGTGCTGCTTTAAGCCACTTAATTTGTGGTAATTTGTTACAGCAGAAGTTGAAAACTAATACACATGGGCACAGTTCCCACAACTTGTGTGGGAAACCTCAGTCGAAACATTAATTTCTTATTTCTTATGCAGTAGTTGTCCATATAGCCCATTGGGAGCTCCATGAAAGGTGGCTGCAGTCATGGTGTCCCTGCTCAAAATGGCCACCATGGCCACAACCCACTTCTAAAGATTTCCTGAAATGTAGGTTTCTAGGCTTTGAACCATGTAACCCCAATACCATAGGAAGAATTGAGTGAACCAGAAAAGGGCACCTGACCTCAGGCAACCAAAGTAGCTCACCAGAAGCTTATTGGGTGGCCAGGAACATATTTAGTCCATGTTGTATGGACAACATGATCAAATCCTCTATTCAGCACCCAAAGGGTCATCAGCCAGACAGTTGTTGGACAGAAGGAAGGAGACACACAGAGAAAAGTGGTAGAAAGAAGCTATTCAGAAGCTAACAAAAAGCATGAATATAAGTCACAAACTAGCAGATACCCTGGTATTAAAAATAAAAAAAAAAAAATTTAAAAAAAAAAAAAAAAGGGAACACCTGTGCACCAAGAAGGAAGCAAAAACCTTTTGCTCTTGAGGAGGCATAAAAGGAGTAAGATCGTATGAACCATGTGGTAAGCTTTCAGGCTGCAGGGGGCCTTCTGAGAAAGTTTCCCATTGTTTAGTCCCTATTCTTTGCCTTCTTATAATAAGCCTTTTTCTCCTTAGGTAACCTGACATAGCTCTTATTTTGCAACCTGAAGGAGCTGAACTAGCAGGTTCACATGACTCCACTCACTTACTGATGGTGGTCTGCCCTGTTGAATGAAAACAAGGATATTGTTAAAGGAAGGAAGGAAAGGAGGGAGGAAGGAAAGGAGGAAGGGTGGAAGGAAGGGAGAAAGAAAGAGAAAAAGAAAAAGAAAAAGGAAAAAGGGGCACCTGGGTGGCTCAGTTGGTTAAATGCCTGACTCTTGATTTAGGCTCAGGTCTTGATCGCAAGGTATCAAGATCGAGCCCACATTGGTCTCCACGCTGGGAGTGTTGTCTCCCTCTGCCCCTCCCCCTGGCTCTCTCTCCCTCCCTCTCTCTCTGACCCTCCCCCAGCCCCCAGCCTCCCATCCCCCCCCCACCCCCTGCTCACACACACTTTTCCTCTCTCCAAAAAAAAAA
>NW_019154108.1:15132070-15264547 GCF_002288905.1 Enhydra lutris kenyoni | reverse complement strand
AAAAAAAAAAAGAAAGAAAGAAAAGAAAAGAAGAGAAAACAGATAGATTATAAGGGCGCTCTTGACCTTTGACCCTTCTGGATTTCATTTATTGTTATCCTTTAGGTTGTATTTGAGAAGTTGGCTACGATTCCCCAGAAATTACTCTCCAAATATGAAATCACATTCCAAACATCACAGAAATGAGCAGAGTCTGATTATAAGCAGGAAATCAAAAAGACCTTTAATCCTACACACATGTATCATTTAGCAATAAACTCTATGCTTAATTATAACCTACTGGTTTCCACTGTTTCACAGGAATTCATTCTTTCTCCCAAATTAAGCTATAAATTTTGAGAAAAGGAGCTCTGTACCTTATATTTCAATAATGTAGATTATTTATGCATTTAATAAGTATGTATTGGTTCACTACCTTTGAGGCTGTTGACAAAATAATGTTTCTGAGAAAAGCAATCAAAGACCCCATAGCAAAATCACAGACCATCTTTCCTTTCATTCTACCACTTAATACTCTCCACTTTGCCCAGTCTTCATCAAAGAGTCCTCTTCCAGTTAGGACAGCTACAAGAATAATACCCCACCAAGAGTAGATGCCAGACTAACGACTTGGGACACATACATCTTTCTAATAAACAAATGGGTGGGAAGTTATATGAACATTTATTCATGCTTTTCTTAGCTCTTTTTTAGATATGAGTAACTATAACTACCATTTGCTGAATGGCTATTATGTATACACATTAGGATAAATCTTCACAAAAATCATTGTGAAAGGCGGGCACTGCTTCCCTCACTTCGGAGGTTGGGGACAGAGTGGAGAGGGCCTCGGCTTCAGATTGATGGGCTTCAGCTCTAGATGGCAGAATGGATATGCTCAAGCCCGTGGGTTCCAAAGCCCTCAGGCCTTCCACTTCCTCGTGCCTCCATTACATCCCCTTGATTATTGATCTGAGGTGTAGGTAAGCAGACGCTTTCTATCCCAGGAAGCAGAGTTAGGAGCTCTATTTTAAGCTGCCTAATTTAATGGATAAACCTTCAGGGAAAGTCAGTGGTCCAGACTCTTAACTTCAGGAAGAGAACCCTTGCATTGGGACCTGGTGCCACCTGTTGGTTAATCCATGAAACTGGCGATTTTCACCCCGACACACCCACACCAAACACTCATCAACCAGGAATTCTTTAAAAAGGAAGCCATACCAAAAGCTTGTCTCTCAGGCTTGTGCTTTCCCACGTCCGGCCTCCAATCTGTGCCCAGCCAGTTGGTGCCATGCAAAAATGACGGAATTTAGAAATCCATCCCAGTTTTCCCACTCACCACTGTGAACTCTAGGGAGGTGAGTTACTTTCCCTGAGTTTGAATTTCTCATCCATTAAAAAAAAAAAAAGTTACCTTTCCTACCTCCCAAGTTCGTTGTAATATAATGCAAAGGGGAACACACTATAAATAGAGTGGCACTCTATAGGCCACTTCACTGGCAATTGTCACTACCTTTCCTTTCAAGTCTGACTTCCATGAGAGAGCTACTCCTGTACAGTCGATCTGTTCCCCCACTACTAGATCACAACTCCCTGACTTTATCGCTGTCTGACTACGTCGGAGTTATTTCTGGAACAATCTCTATTTCTGAATGATGAATTCCTGAGGGAATGAGCAGAACTTAGCGAACTTTATGTATCCGCGGTGCATAACACAATGTCACACATATACTGGGAAGTCAAATATGTATTTAAATTTTAAGACTTAAATTTAGGAGCGCCTGGATGGTTCAGTCAGTTAAGCATCTGCCTTCGGCTCAGGTCAGGATCCCAGGGTCCTAGGATCAGTGTGGGGCTCCCTGCTCAGCGGAGAGTCTGCTTCTCCCTCTCCTTCTGCCCCTCCCCCCCAACTCCATCTCTCTTTGGATCACTCGTTCTCTCACAAATAAATAAAATCTTTTTTAATCAACTGAGCCACTCAGGCATCCCCAAAATCTTTTTATAAAAAAGACTTAAAAAAAGACTTAAAATTTTTCTCCTCAATGAGTATTGAGTGAGAGTTATCTTTAAAATGCTTCACTAAGAGAAAAGGGATGACTTTTAATGTCAGATAATACTAGACATAAGAGGGGCAAGGGAGAAAAGGTGAACTGCAAACGGACATAGTCATAAAATCTTGTGTGAGAGGACTGAGGGTAGAAAAGCCAGTTGCTGAGAGGGAATACTTTCCTTATATCTATAGAGATTTTTTTTTTTCTTTTTTGAAACGCTTTCATGAAGCAGTCTGCAGGACAGAAATATTCAATGACTTCTCCAGAAGTTAGAGCATACAAATCAGGACAGGAACGTGTGTTTCTTGATTTCTTGCCCAGAGTTCTTTCCACTATATCATGATATCCCTTCACTGCCTGGCAAGAGCTCAGATTATCATGGTGCACTTACTTGTACAACCATCGTTTGTCAAACTCCTACTCATACTTCAAAAACCAGCTCAAATGTCACTTCTTTGGGAAGTCTTTCATGGTGCCCTAAAGTAGAGTTCATGGGATCATCACTTATAATCGTATGATGTGTAGCAACCCATTTTCCATTTACAGGGCTTTCTCCCCACCCCACCCCCCAAATCATTAGTACACTCTGCTGCCATTTAGCATAATACTTAGCACATTTTAGATGAGCAATAATCGTGAATGCACCCTTCCTGCTGTTCAGGACTATAGATGCCATCTGAGAACTCACTGTTGACAGGATGGTCTTTTTTACCTAATTATATCTAGGAAAGTATAAATAAGACAGAAGTAAGTCTCATGATTTAAAAGATTAAGCAAGACTGTGAATAGCATTTAGAAATGGCCCATTTTGGGGACTCCTGGGTGGCTCAGTCAGTTAAGCCATTGCCTTTGGCTCAGGTCATGATCCCAGGGTTCTGGGATCGAGTCCTGGACTGGGCTCCTTGCTCAGCGGGGAGCCTGCTTCTCTCTCTACCTCTGTCTGCCTCTCTGCCTGCTTGTGCGCTCTCTCTTTCTCTCTCCCTGACAAATAAATAAATAAAAATCTTAAAAAAAAAAAAAAGGAAAAGAAAAGAAAGAAAGAAATGGCCCATTTTTTAAATGTTAAATGTCAGGTCAACAAGGGAAGGACCTTACCAGGAGTACTGGGCGTACAATGTTATCTAACAGGCATATGTGTGGAATCAGGCCTTGGAGTCTTGGTTCCAAAACCAAATTTTTCTCTGAACTTCAATTCTTCAAGCCAAAATCTATCATCTTATGGAACGGATTTTACATGTCCCTTCCTTTGACATCCTGAGCTAACCAGAACTCTGACTTTTCCCATGTCTGGAGCTTTATGAAACATAGTAAGACTTGCACACACATTGCCAGTACCAGAATTGAGAAACTCATTTCCCACACACTGTGCTGAAAATTCTTTTGTTTATTAAATGGGGCTTGGTACTGAAATGGTCTCAGCGTGCTACACAAATTTCAGGGCTAAGTAAAGATTTCTTTAATTCAACCCTGAAACCATGAGACGTAGCCCGAAGAAAACATTTCACTTCATCCTGTTATTTTGCTCACTTTTGCTCAGGGTTAACTATAGATAAGAAATAAAAATGGCATCACTCACTCTAAGAAAGAATCTCATGCATTTTTCATACATGTGTGACATTAATATACCTTAAGTACCCTGAGCCTATTATTGTTTTTTTTTTTTTTCGGTTATATTTATGACATTTTACCATCTGCAAGTAAGATTCCAACTAGAAGGAAATATTTATATACACCAGGGATTCATACATAATTTAATTCTGGAGCAGGAAAGAAGAAAGAATGTGTTCCAGTGTGTACTACAACATCCCTTACAAGGATATATATCTGGATAGGGGTTGACGATCAAAGGATTTCCTTCCTGAGCAACACCAGATATTGAGAATAAGAACAAATCTAATTTGGATTTTTACCATTGACTATTCCCTAGAGGGCCAGCCCTTGCTTTATGTATCTCTGAATTAAGGGATAAAATTGAAATATTTCTTGGAATATTTACAGATAGAAGTTTTTTATACAGCACATGTATTTTTCAGCTCTCAGAAAGTCTAGTAACAGAACAGACTGGTATATGTCATCTACATAATAATAAACTCAACCATATTCTAACAATAATCTCTGACTTCCTAAGAGTTAGTATTAGGTACACTAATTGCAACAGTATGTAATGTGTTTTCACTCTTGGCACCTCGCATTAATTGCTTGATTGGCAATTGATGCTATCTCAGAATTGTATAGTCTTTTTAGAATTTTTGGTTTTGCAATTCATAGTACTTGTTCACAGTATGAGGATTGTAAATTAAAATTTTAGACTATATCATAAAGTATTTGTAGCAATTTAATAATGAAAATGCCAGTATAAAACGCCAACACATGTTAATTCACGTTAAGTGAAGAAAATTAGACCAATTTTTCTATTAACTTAGACTAAAACTATTAAACTTATGTATTTTTACATGAATACAGACATTGTGATGATTGCTAATGCTGTTCACAAATATTCCAATTTCTTCCTCCTTCTGCATACATAGTAGGCTGTCTTCATTTCTAGGGACTGTTGTAATAAAGTACCACAAACTGTAATGTATCGTCTCACAATTTTATTGTGAAGAAATGTATCGTCTTACAATTTTAAATGCCAGAAGTTCCTTCTGAGGGCTGTGAGGATCGGTTTCGTGCCTCTCTCCTAGCTTCTGGTAACCGTGGGCATTTCTTGGCTTGTAGATGATGTTCTCCCTGTGTTTTCCCATTGTCTTGCCTCTATGCATGTTTGCCTCCATCCAAATTTCTCCTTGTTATCAAGACACTAGTCATATCAGGTTAGAGGCCACTCTACTGACCTCATTTTTACTTGATGACCTTTGTGAAGACCCTATTTCCCAAGAAGGCCACATTCACAGGTCCTGGCAGTTAGTACTTCAACCTCTGTTGGGGGACGGATATGGTTCACCCCACAACAGTAGGACTGCACTTTGAAGTTAAGTCTGATCTCATGACTTAGCATGACCAGCGAGCGAAACAGGGACAGAACTGATGAGAGTCATGGCAGCATGTGATAGGGCACAGTACCTTTCTCCTGTCTCAGCAACCCATCAGAGGATGCACTCAGAAGCATTCTCTATTGGTCCGAGGCCCTGAATCATTCTGATGATCCAATTCTCTTGTGGACATCATGAGCAAGAAATAGATTCTCTGATACGTCATTATGTCACGTGTTAGGTATTATATCATTGATATTTTAGAATTGTTTTTACTGCACTGTAACTGAGCCTACACAGACGATATAAAAGTTGGCCCCTTAAAATGGAGTGCTACCAAAATAGAAAGCCAAAACGGTGTGGTATGGGCTTGGTGGCTCATCAGGAGGCCGCAGGAAAACTGTAGACCAAGGTTGGAAAGGTGGCGAGCCCAATTACATTGTGGCAACACACCGGAAAAATACTGTCACCTGTGCAAAACTTGGGAAAGAGATCACACACCCCCTGAGCCTATATATCTAGGAGAAGCCGTGAGAAGGCATACTGTTAATCCTTTGTGCTTGCCCTAGTGTTGCATTTGGCAAGGCTTAGGAGGGGGAGATGAGCTCAGAAACTAATCAGCCCCTCTTGAAAGCAGTCAAGGAAGGTAACAGAGCCCATGAATTCAGAGACTTGCAAGGAGGGAAGAGGCAACGGCTTGAAGCAAGGATTAATTCAAAAGTATCCTACCCATATCTAAAATCTCTAATGGATTAGAGTACCTGGGAGTAATGATCAGCTCAGGGTGTGGTGTGCACTGACATCTTTCAAGGGGACAAGAGGGCTAAAAACGAGAGAGAGAGAGAGAGAGAGAGAGAGAGAGACAAATGAAAGGTCAGAAGGAAGGCAGAGCCCACTGCTGACCTTCTCTGGGCATGCACCACTAAAAGAAATAAAGTTTTGCAAATTAATAATTTAGTCAAGAGAAAGAAACACCGGGATCAGAAAGTAAAATATATCTAAATGTTATATATGCACAGAAGTATATATAATACACACACGTGTAAAAGTCTAGAAGTCTAGAAAGGAACTGTGGTGTGGTTATTGATATCTGAAATTGATTGGAATCAAACATGGAAACTTGAGCTGCCTGTGAAGCCCAAAGCCCGTCCCTTCCTGGTTCAGACATGAAGGAAGCACAAGAAAGAATGAAAATATTTGCTCTGGCGGGGAGTTAAAATTAGAGTTGAAATTAGAATTTTCTTTCCTTCCACAGTATTTTATAGTTGTTTTAATAATGTCCTTACAAAAACAAAGAAATGATATATAAAAACTTAAACTCCGGTGGCTACTTTGTTCTTTCTTAAGTAAATAGCATTCTCCTGAGTACTATGAGCCCAAGGTCAGGGATGTGAGAAGTGACTTGGCATGATGAGAATCTCAACAGGAATCAAAGGGACTTGGCTGTGCTGCAGATTTCCACAGATCCCCAGGCAAGGGAGTACAAATTATATTCAGGCAAAAGAAACCCTATTCGGTAAAATGTGAATAGGATGTGTTCATGATCTGAATTTTTTAATGTTATATGGGATACTGAACAGGGATATGTCAGAGCTATTGTAGTCTGTTATAGTTCAGTTGATTATTTTTGTACAAAAAAGCACTGTAGTATATGATATATAAGGACTTCTGTTTCCATTTTTAAACATGTTCACTAAATTCTTTTTTTATTCAGATTTGCAGTTAAAGGGCTTGTAAGCCCAAGTGAGTATTAAAAAACCAAGTTCTTGTTTAAGCTTAATATGTTATTATCTCTGATAAACAGAGAAGAGCAGATGCTTCAATGCAAGAGGGAAAAAAAAGAAAGAAAGAGAAAACCAAGGTTACAGAGAGCAGAAGGGCATCTTTGATCAAAGGACTCTCAGATTCAAGGCTAGATTTCAGTGGAATTATTTGGGTCTTGATTTTGATTCAGAAAATAAGAGACCAATTCTAAACTAGCCAGATCTAATCCCTCTGATCCAGGGAAATCTTCCTTCATCTGGAAAAGAGATTTCATGATAATGAATCCCTTGGGAAATCAGATTTCAACAATTTGGCAACATTTTCTGAATGGTCGTTATTTTATGTTTCTGTAGTTTCCAGAATTGATCTACAAACTCAAACTGGACATTGGATATCCACATGTGAAAGAAATTTTCTAAAAGGTCTTCCTTGCCTTAGAGAGTTACCTATAATAACGAAGACAATTCTCATGTTCCACCCAACACTCATGTGGGGACAGGCAGACACACACACTCACACTCACATGTGCACACACACACTCCTTGTCACCAGTCCTACAACTACAGTTGGATCCAAACATGCCCCAAGGGGCCAACAAAAAAAAGTCAAACTCAAGGATAAAGAATTATACACCAAAAACAATTCAGAACTTTGCTTGTTTGTGTTGGCAAAACTCTAAGGAGTATGTGCAAGAATGTGTTTGAATTTCAACCCAGGAAGAAAGGAACGTAGTTTTATATTAGAGCTGAATGTATCAACACGAGCACACCAAGCAGAAATTCTAGATTTAATGCCCTTCTCGATAGCTGGGAGTGGTGCTTGTAGTGTGTTCAGCTGCCTCACAGAAATCTTGATTCAGTGTTGGACCACACTAAGCAAAGCTGAAATGCCAGAAATTCCTCAGTGTAATGTAATGAATGGACTCTGAAGACTCTGGAAGATAGGAATGTTGAAGGGCATTGATCATATGACTGATGCCCACTCAGTCTTGGACTGTGAGCCCCAGAGTGACCTGCAGGCACTTCCTTCACTAAGTCCTTTAGGGACAACAGCATTATCTATGAAAAGCTCTTTAGTTGCTGATCTGCATAAACTAGGGATTCCATTGCAAGACACTACACTGACATGGGTTTTCAGATTTGAAGTGGATTTGAAGGATCCTGGAGCAGCAAAAGCCTTACACTCCAGCAACAAAGTAGGGTGTGTTTTTTAATATGTATTAAAGCAAGCAAGCAAAATGGTCCAGTTCTTTGGCAGTGACCAGGGTTCCTAGGGACAGAATATATAAGTGATCCACTGAGATCCTATTTGGTTTTTTTTAATATTTTATTTATTTATTTGACAGAGAGAGTACAAATGGGGTCGGGGGGCAGCAGACAGATAGAGAGAGAGAAGCAGACTCCCCACTAAGCAGGGAGCCCAATGTGGGGCTTGATCTCAGGATCCTGGGATCATCACCTGAGCCCAAGGCAAACACTTAACCAACTGAGCCATGCAGGCACCACCCTATTTGATTTTTTAAATAAAAAATTCTCCATCCTTACTAAACAGAGGTCTGATGTGAGAATCAAACAATAAATGGAGTTCAGACATAGTAACCTCAGTGAAACCCCCAACACATTTTGAGGTTATTTCCCCAGTTTCAGAGCCAATAGTTGAAATGAATAGCTTCAGAAACTAGAAGGTTCTTCATATGAACTCATTAGCCTAGGGCAATAAGGGATAAGAGGGAAAAGCAAGAACCAATGAGAAGTCTGTTTCTCCTCCTCCTCACCAAAGAGTAAATCCAAAATTGAAAAAACCAAGAGCTAAACACTTCCCTGGCAAAAATTGCAGGGAATGTTGTCATCAAAGATTTAATAGAGGCAGGGATGTCATCAAAGATTTAATAGATGCAGGGCTGGTGACCCTGTAACCCCCATTTAAGTTTTTCAGTTTGGCCATTGCAGAAGACAGATAGGTCTTAGAAACAGAACTGGATTCTGAGAACCTGAGTCCTGTGACAAACATGACCTGTTTTGGAAGTTGTCTACTTTCAGGAGCAAAATACTACAAGTCTGGCACCTGGACTGCAGCTCTTAACCCAGCAAGTGCTTCTGTTATATCTCAATATAAAGACAATGCATTATGTATGTGTATACATATATATATACACACACATACACACTCACACATATACATATACATAATATATAATATTAATATATATAATATAAAGACAATAAAATCAGTTTCTGTCACTTGGCAAGAAAGCAGTGTGCCTTAACATTCTTGCCCCAGGGTTCGATCAACTCTCAGCCCGGTGCCATTGTTAAGCCTATAGAACATTGACCACCTAACCATCACACTGGGTCACTATTTGTTGGTATCTCATGCTGGCGGGACCCAGACAGCAGGAGCTAACAGGTACTCTTAGAAAGAGACATATGTGTTATTGATCAGGGGATAGATCCTATAGAAATAAAGAGGCCTAACAATTCAGTGAAGAAGATGATTCAGGGTTCGGTGGTTCAGGTATGTGGGATATCCCTTCTAAAGAAAAAGACAAAGTCATCACCCCACCAGTAAGAAAAGAGGCACAGTATATCATGGGTCTCTTCAAATGTGCAAGGCAAAAGAAGTCACATTTGGGGGAGATGTGCTGATACATTTACCAAGTGGATTGCTAGCCATTGGCCTTGAGTGAGACCAACAGCAAGAATAATGCTCTCTGGCTGGGGAGACAGTAGAGCTAGGAATCTTTCCATCAACAATATGACCCAACCATGTGGGGGGGCTCAAAAGGTCTCAGATAGATTGGGATGTTGTATGAAAATTGTCACAAACTCCTCTAAGGAGAATCAGAGAGGAGGCCCCTTAGGTTCTCAGGGAAGGCCCTCTTTCAAAGCTCATGGCTTGCTATTTGACACACAAAGCTGCTGGAGTGAGTTGCTCGTCCCTCCCCGTCTGCCAGCTCTGCTTGCTCTTTTCAACCCTCACGGTAAGAGGATCCCAGACAGGGGATTCCTTCTGAGCAACAAACCCAATTTGCTGTGAAAGGATGAAGGCAAGATGCCGGTGCCCGTGAGAATCACTGGAATTACCACATTCCATGATATCCGCATGGAGCAGACATTATACAATCAGTCTACTGGAGACCTAGTTACAGCGCCTGAAAGGACTCAACATTTGCAAAGTGGGAAGGCTGTCCTGTAAAACGCAGTGCATGTCCTGAAATAGAAGTCAATTTGAAGCACTTAATAATGGTTCCGCTGAATCGGAAGCTGACAACGGCGGGGCATCTCCTGACCATAGGTAAAAAGGAGGAAAATAACGTCACGGTTCTAGTGATTCCTTCTGAGCAGCAGAAGGAATGGACTGACAACTACTTCCAGGGGGACGGGAAGAGCATGGCTGGAGGCCCAGTCACCCTATGTGGACATCCCCTTGTAGAAGCCTGCCCAGGGGAGAAGTTAAGTAATTAATCTACTCTGTGCCACGCACTATAAGAGGCATTTAGAACAGAGAAATTAAAAAGCAGACAAGATTAGGACCACCCTGACCTCCAAACACCCAGGGGAAGGGATCATCAAGAGGGCGGTGGAGGACACAAATGATAAATTCCGAAAATAGCCTCTCGACCAGCTGCATAAGCGTTTCTCTCTCTCTTTTTCTCCCTCTTTGTCCCGTTATGGTATGTGAGTTTTATCGGTGATTGTCAACTTGAAAAAAACCAGTTCAGAGATGGCAGAATATCAAATGGAATGAAGACCCATGGAGAGGAAAAATGAGCGTTTTTCAGAGGTATTGAACCAGATATAAAATATGACAAGGCTTTGGGTATTTCCCACTGAAAAGAGAGTTGTTCTAGCAATATTACTTGTTTTTCTTTTTCGGTGGAAGTGTAGGTAAAGGGTGTGTTTCTTAAGCACACAGGGAGGCAAGAACCAATGAACACTGACCTTTTCTCTTTTTTTGGCCTCCTAGCAGCCAAACCCTCTTCTTCACTGTGTGTGGGATTGGGAAGCCACAGGACTTCAGCTCCCATTCCAGAAGCTACCACACAGAAGTCCCTCTCTCTCAGCCCATGGCATGTGGGGAAAAAAAAAACTCAGCCAATCATATTCTGCCATCTGTGCATGTGAAAATTAAACAATATAAACATGTAGGAACACTTCAGTAAGTCAACAGAACAGCAAAATCAAGGGACCAATGGTGTATCCGCCAACTAGAGTTAGAGCAGGTCCCTGTCTAATCAGGATACTCAGCTAAGTTCTTCTTGACAATGGCTCCCTTCTCTCCTCTGGATTCTGTTTTCTGTGCTTGTTTCTCTGGCCATCCTATGGGTCTTTCCGATACCTTGCCTTTGAGCCGAGGTTAGCCAGAGATGTATCTCTTGCTCAAAACCAGCATCTGGAATGGATGCACACTGCCACCCCCCTTTGCTCACCTCCTTCTGGTCAGTCTACAAGATTATGGCTGTAGTCTCCATTCTTGCTTCCCACCCCAAGCCTGTTTCTATTGGAAGCAATCCAACACATTCAAACCAGAATATAGTGATGAAATCTAGACTCCGATCATGTCAGTTCACAGCTCAAAAACTTAGTAACCATCTCCTGTCACTCCTCGCTTCTGCTACCACTTCCACCTTTCATCTACTGAAGGAAGTGACAGCCTCTCATCATGAGTGAATTTTCTGGTATTACGCTCACTACCTCTCTGTTGCTATAGAACTTTATGACTTTCTATTCTCCAAACCCAAGTCATGTTTTTAAGGTACTGTACCTCAGCTCATCCTGTTCTCTCCACCTGTAACTGTACATGTTCACCTGTCAAAATTCTATCCATCTAAGGTGCATCTCAAGTGTTGCCTCCTACGTGATGTCTTTCAAATCTCCCCCTGACACACACACACACACACACACACACACACACACACATAATCTCTCCTCTTTTTGAATTTTCCAGTGTACTTTCTGGTTCTTCTCTTGTATCAATCACAGCATTCTGTGCTCTAGTTATTTGGAGATTTTTCTTGTCATGTTATCATAGAAGTAGTTTAATGGTTTTTCTTTGTGGATCCCGAAGCACCTGGGAAGTACCCCCAAAATATGACTGAATTTGATTGTTCAATGAATTCTCTGCATAAAAGCGTCAACCTCTAACCCATGAGGTGATACCTGTTCTGTGTGAAGAAGAGAAGTTAAATCACCTGTGCCCCATCGGGAAATGTGCTTACTCAAAAACAACTCCAACCACCTTTTAGTGTGGCTTCTTGTACAAGAGAGGCTGGAAAACTAGCGCCTGCAGACAAAAACTCAACCAGAGTTTTTGGGCTTTCCAGATTCTCTTTAGGGCTCCTCACACGGCTTGGACACCAAGAAAGCAAATACCAACTATGCCACAGTCAGAGGTGCATATAAGCAGTGGATGCGGTGCCTTGCCCGGGCCACCAGCCAGAGCCATTTTTGTCTCCTACACCCAGATCCTATGGCTGCCCAGTAGTGTGAAACCCTGAATGCAGCAAATGTCACGTCTCTTGAATGTTCCTGTTCTACCTTCCATTTCAATTCTGTGACGTCTACCTTAGGCTGATACATTATGTTTCTAGTGTTTCACTTTGCATTTCCTAGAAAAGACACAGGAGCCAGTTATTAAAAGGAATCATTACTTGTTTTCATGGA
The DNA here is from genome assembly GCF_002288905.1 of Enhydra lutris kenyoni. Taxonomy (NCBI): domain Eukaryota; kingdom Metazoa; phylum Chordata; class Mammalia; order Carnivora; family Mustelidae; genus Enhydra; species Enhydra lutris. The sequence continues at coordinate 15,252,115 of NW_019154108.1, read as the reverse complement.
ACCGGAAATGAAATTTTTGATTAAATTTCTTTGACTTATTTATAACATGTCACGCTAAAGTATCGTCCCTAGACAGTAAGATTTTAATGAATGGTAAATTGTGGGCTTCCTAAGAGACTTTAAACATCCAAAACAATTAAATTTTTTATAAATTAAATTATTTCTACGTAACATGTAGAAACTCCCATCATTTTAAACATTAATTGGTTTCTTTGCTTGGCAATATGCAACAGTCCTTTTGTTCTTTTTCTTCCCTGGTTTTTATTAACAGTGTTCTGTAGTTTTTATTATACTATCTTCCCTTGAATTTTCATATTTCATAGTAAATACAATAAGATAGAAAATAATCATGCCGTCAGATTTACTTACATAAAACCATAGTGATACATTCATGACTTACTAGAAAAGCTGCTTGTTGCCATCCTTCAGAACCAAAGGACATTAATATTGCATTTAATGTGCTGGGGGCTTGAACTCCTGCTGCCTCGCCTTCTACCAGCTTCCCAAAAGACACCCACACCTTCAAGATTCTGTCTTAAATTTCTTTCACTACCAGAGCAAACATCATACATACTGCATAAGTAGCAAAATTCAGTGACAGATCACAGATGTGATGTCAGTAAGAAGTTTTTGGAAAGTTGTTCATGCAGATTTCTCTGTGGCCTTGTTCTGACAAATGCATCAGGCAGACACGCCTTGTGTCTGTCTCTCTCAAAAAAGTCTACAGTTACTTAATGACTCTCTTGGGCTTGCTGAGTAAGTCTTAATTTATAGTGTTTTCCAGTGAAGAAACGCAAAGTTCTTTCCTCTCATAAATGATTACTAGGAGGATATATTGTTACAATATTTTTTCAGGACAGCTTGACAACGTATCAAGTCTTAATGTATACATAAAAGGCTTTTAAAAAGTCTGCACACCATTTTACCCAGAACTGTCACTTCTAGAAATTTATCCTAAGGAAAGATTACCCCGAAATACAGCAGATAGGTGCATACTGTTGGATGCCACATTGTTTACAATATTAAAAAATTACAAAGAAACAAAATGTCTAGCAACAGATCGTTGACTAAGAAAAGTAGGGTAAGTTTTATTATGTGATGGTTACTGAACATCTTTTTAAAATATAGTATTATAGAAAAATATTTGTTAGTATAGAAAAAAATCACAATATACAGTATTGTTAAGTAAAAAAAAAAAATCAAGTCACTCAAACACTATTTGGTGTAAATATATATCAAGAAGAGTGTTGGGGGTGCACCTGGGTAGCTCAGGTGGATAAGTGACCGACTTTTGATTTTGGCTCCGGTCATGATCAGGGTCCTGGGATCGAGCCCAGTATCGGGCTCCACACTCCGCATTCAACATGGAGTCTGCTTGTCTCTCTCCCTCTGCTCCTCCTCTCGCTCCTCTCTCTCTCTCTCAAATAAATTTTTTAAAAATCTTAAAAAAAAAAAAAATAAGAAGAAGAGGAGTAGGTTAACTACAAAGCCTCCATACTTCTGCTCCAGGCCCCTGCTTTGCACAAGCTCTTCCAAAATCAGGCCCATCCTCTTTCAAGAAGAAAAGAGAAGCTTTAGCCATTTCCCCAGGTTGGAGGTCACCCTCTCTACCCTGGGGGTCATCTGGAGGTTCAGGAGCCTGCAGGCCACCACACCTAACTCCATATCCACTAGGTCCACCAAGAACACATCTTGAAGAATCTTCTACAACACTCAGGTCTTCTTTTTGCCCCTAAGGAGAAAGATCTGTGTGAGTCACTGCCTATTTCTCAGATCAGAGGGACACCTTGGCCTTGATCTCATGGACATCTCCACCCTCTCCAAACTAGACAGACTTCGTGGGAACAAGACTGTCCCCCATCAGAAACACCCATCCCTCCCTCCCATCTGCAACAGAGAAGTTTCAGATAAAGCAGTACCAGTAAGGAGTATGAAGCTAGATTCCTCTAAATTATCAGCGATAAGTGAATTTTGATCAACTAGGTGAGAAGGAAGATAAATGATCTGTTTTGCTTCTCTATAGAAAATGGCATTTAAAAAATCATTCTATTACAAAGAAGCAGTCAGTATTCAACCCAAAACATAAGGAGGAGTGTCAAACAGTAAAACATTAAAAACAGTAATTTCTTTTTTTCTGACATTTGTGGTAGTTTTCTACATCACAAAATTCGTAATTTCTTTTTTTTTTTTTTTAAGATTTTATTTATTTATTTGACAGAGAGATCACAAGTAGGGAGAGAGGCAGGCAGAGAGAGAGGAGGAAGCAGGCTCCCTGCCGAGCAGAGAGCCCGATGCGGGGCTCGATCCCAGGACCCTGAGATCATGACCTGAGCCAAAGGCAGCGGCTTAACCCACTGAGCCACCCAGGCGCCCCCAAAATTAGTAATTTCTGTGATTTCTTTCATTTTCTGTATAACTACTCCTTTTTGAACTTGATTTTTATTTATAATTTTGTATTCTTTTTCTTAAAGAGGAAAATGTAAATGTAAAAACTTGGGCCTTACAAAAGTTCTAGCCTTCTTTGATCTAGGAAAAGCACTGTAAGTATCAGAATACACCAGGGTATTAGTGGTGAGGAAACCAGTGGAATTATGGGGGATTCTTGTTTTGGCTTGTTCTGCTTTCCCAAATTTTCCAAGTTTTCTACACCAAGCATGTATTGCATCACAATTAAAAAAAAAAAAAAAAGGCTTTTAGTAAAAAACATTTAGAGAACTGCAAAGTTTTTTTAATATACTAACAACCATTAATCTTATATCTTAACTGACTCATGAGGCTGAATTTAAAACATTGTTTTAAAACAAAAGAACAAACCTCCACTACCTATACTCTCTCAATCTGAACACAAAAATAACGCCTACATATAGCAAGCTCTCAGGGCTTGAGTAAAAAATATTGGAAATGAAACTCTTGAAAACCAGTCTTTTACATGTAACTGAGAGAAATGTCTTGCTAATGACTTACTAAGTTGTATGAAATTATAAACTTATTAAATTACTTAAGTTAGCCTATGAATTAACCTGCCCACAGATTAATTAAGAGCTATCACGGAAAACACCAAATGGCAACCAATGCCCAAGAAATTATTACCCACCTCTCACTAGCCTTCCTCTAAGTGTGAAGGAATACAAAATAATTAAACTGATACATAGAGCTTGTTCTCTGGAGGCTTATAATTGAAGAAGCAAGATATATGCAATGAAATAAGTCACAAATAAAACTTATATCCACTACTACTTGTGTAAAATTACATGGTAGAGATACCTAGAGAATAGGATGGCATGTATTAAGATTCTGATTGGGTAGTACAGACAAACTTGGAAGTGCAGACAAACTTGGAAGATTCTGATTGGGTAGTACAGAAAAAGAAAATTTTCTAGGTGTGTGGATATCCTGAACAAGGCCTCACAGGATGTAGGCAAAATAGGACTGGGGAAGGTCTTCTAGACTGTGTGTGTGTGTGTGTGTGTGTGTGTGTATTTGTTTGTGTTTTTAAGATTCTAAGTTGGCTGAGCACAGCAGGGCTAAGAAACATACAGGAGACACCAGCATGATGGTAGCAAATAGTATTTGTTGAGGAGCAAAGATTCATACTGACTTTTTTCTGATTGCTATGAAGTGATAGTCGGGAAAAAAACCACCTCCACCACAGAATTTAAAACTAAGAAAGTCATCGACATAAACATATTTTAATTGAGGAGATGCACTTAATTAAAAAAATAAAAATGCAAATCATTCATAATTATTCACCTAAGTCCAGCTTAGTTAACCAAGATTTATTTGTATAACTAACTCTTTCTCTGGAATTCAAACCTGAAAACATGGATGTATGTTTAAAAAGATATTTTCTTTAGGCATCAGCAAATGTCAACAACTGAACAAGAAAAATTGATGTGTCTTTGTGTAGATAAAGAAATTAAGTTTATAATAACCCATTTAATAGTCACTGGCTGTATTCTTGCCCGGCATAATTTTCCTCAATAGTAAAAGGGAACTATTTTTCACATGCCCATCCGGGACTCCACAAAATATGCTTTAAAAAATGATGCTAGTTCAGTCATTTCCTGGTACAGAGAGAACATTTGCTCTCCTGGTTGAGTGCTTTAGGATATGATATGATAATGCTACAGAATTTCAGCAAAGAAGTAATTTCTGGCTCAGAAACCAGAAATTCAAAAAAATATTTCGTATCTGCCTTCTGGTTCATATATGTAGATGCAGACTTTGACCCTCATAACTATTGTTCATATGAAATATTTTGAGTCTTTCATAGGAAATATAAAGACCACCTGAATGGAGTATAAGATATAAGAAAATGAAAACATATACTGAAGATACACATAAGGGTATGAAAATGAACAAAAGAATTCCATTAGAGTCGCTCGTTCCTAAATAAAAGAAGATCAAATAACTCCATATTATTAAATCAAATAACTCCATAAATACAGTATTGGCATATTGAGAGGATAGAACCTATTTTCTTAAATTTATCATAAACAGATTTATAAATATCAGATTTTTGACCCAAATCTCCCTAAAACAAATTGGCCCACATGATACAAAAAGGTCACAATTATAGCTAACAAGACCCACTTCCATGTTCACTGTAATCCAGACACCAGACCCACCTCCTCTAGAGCAAGGACCTTTGGGCGCATCCTCTTATAGGCACACACATGGCCATGACTGACACCCCGTTTCCCTTACTACTCTTTTTCTCAGGAGATTCCCAAAGTGCCAAGAAGATGGCCCCAGCCATAACCTTTCCATTCTCACCAATACTGGGCTAAACCAGAGGAATTCCACTTGTGTTGCACTATATTACCAACATAGTCACTCAATTTCTTAGAGAAATAATTGTGCATATTTCACTTTATTTCATTTTATTTTATTTACTTTTAACTTCGCATTCAGCCCCTCCCTCTAAGGCATTGGTAAAAGTCCCTCCAGAGGTAGTGCTAGATGCTAAACTGGGGTACACCATTAACCCGCCATTTACGGCTGGTGGAGCTGGGGTCCACACATGCTGAATACAGACGAGCATCACGTCTCTGCCCGACCTCCGTTCCACATCTCATCCCCACTCAGGTAACAGGGGTATACTTTTACTTCACAAGCCAAGGATTTACTTCACAAGGAAAGGGTTGAGGAGAGAGATCGGGGATGTGGGCGGAAGATATAGCTTCTGTTCCCCCAATAATTCTTTTAGACTCCGTTGCAGGACCTAGCACAGTCTTGGGAGGAGGCTATTAGGAGCCAGGCTGTTAAGAGCTGCTGTCTGGGTGACATCAGGACTCTTCCATTTTGGGATCTGTAAAAAGGGTTTGCTGTGATGATTCAATCATTATTTTAAAGCCTGACATATGGTCAGCCCTCAGTAACTGTTTTTATGATAGAAAAATTGGGTCTCGAGAAAAAAAACTTTTCCTTTGTTTTGCCTACCTTATAAGTAAATGTGACTATTGAAAAAAGATCTTGTAGACCTTCTTATGACATAGAATATTGCCTTTCTAAGGTACATGTGTAACTGAAAGATTTGTGTATATAGTGGCATATGTATCCACAGTGGCTCTTGCTTCCCAAGCCCTGTTTTCTAAAAAGAAAAATGTAATGGTTTCTAAGGAGGGAAAAGTCCATTGCAAAGTTGAGTAAATTTCACTTTAAAAAAAAAAAGAAAATGAAAGAAAAGTATAAAGGAAAAAAAATGCTGTCATTGGAATCCCTTCTCCCACCATCTCAGATTATCACTTGGAGAATCCAAGCAAAATATTTAGGGTCTAGCTCAACTTCAGCTTTTGAAAATCATTAAATAGGAAACTATAATAATAAAGGATGTTTATTTAGGACAATATCTACAAAGTGTTACTTAATGCTTCTAATAGATATTCATAGCCATGACACAATGTGAAAACAGAAACAATTTTTCAGAGCATAAAAGAATCTCAAAACTTTGAAAATGGCGCCAGCCCTCAACTTGGAACACATGATCTTCAATGAATAGAAGCTTCATCATTTTCTGACTGCTATAAATAGTCAAAAATAAAATGAGTATGCGATGAAGGATCATATATTGATTTATCTATAGCTCATTCCACCTGAAGGGTCCTATTCTTGTTATGCTTAAATTTCTCTTCTAAGAAGCATGCATTTGGAATGAAAACAAGTTTTCAGTTTCTTTTCCAGCATACCAGTTAAAACTCCCACACTTATTGGGAGATGGTGGTTTGAGGGAGAATAAGACAAAATTTTAAAACTTGGCTTTATTTGATTTGCAATGATGTGGATGGAACTAGAGGGTATTATATTAAGTGAAGTAAGTCAGCCAGAGAAAGACAAATACTATACGATCTCATTCATATGTGGCATTTAAGAATCAAAAAAGATAAACATGGGGGAAGGGAAGGGAAAAAAAGAAGATAAAAACAGAGAGGGAGGCAAACCATGAGATGCTGAACTCTAGGAAACAAACTGAGGGTTTCTGGAGCAGGGATGGGAGGAGGGATGGGGTAACCAGGTGATGGACATGAAGGAGGGCTTGTGATGGAATGAGCAGTGGGTGTTTCGTGAAACTGACAAATCACTGAACTCTACCTCTGAAACTAATAATACACTACACGCTTACTAAACTGAATTTAAATAAAAATTTTTTTAACTTGGCTTTATTTGCCTTGTTATCTAAGCATTACGTTGGTTAGTCACTTAGTATTTTAGTAACTATTGTTCTTACAAAACACTGATTTTAGGAATATTTACCACACTTGACCGTAAGTCTATTCTAACCCCTTCTTCTATATTCTAAAGAAAATTTTGTTCACTGGGTTACTTTTTGTTTTTTCAGAACTTTGGCACAAGAATAGAAACTAATCATACTGATTTTCTCAAGGATAGTCTTAAGAAACATTTACTAATCACACAGCATGTAAGAAAAGAAAAGTATGTGGTGGTCAAGTAAGAGTAGGAAGTGCTACAACTTATGCCATATTCGTCGCATATTACAAGGTATCTTTCAGGAACACGGTACTGTTTTTAATCTAACTGTTGTAAATTTTTTCTTTACTGCAAAACTCCTTCCCACAGAGCATCTATAAGCTCCTAAACATTTATTGTTCTTGGTCCATGCACTGGAAAATGCTGGATTAGGAAACAGTAAGGCAGAAGGTTGCATGGATGATATTTCAGAGTCCTCCTAGAACATAACCGAGAATCTTTTGATTTATGGTGTTCTGGGACTTCTCAAGAAGGAACACACTTTTATGTTACTCTATAATGAACTTTCTAGATCATGAAACAAATCTCAGTAACAGTTCATTTGTATTCCACATCTATTTCAACCAAACCATTTATTATGCTCATGCTAAGTGCAAAGTGTTTATAACACTCCTGTGTGGGCAGCCCTATTATTATTTCATTTTACAAATGAGCAAACTGGGTTCAGAGAGATTAATTAACTTGTACAGGATTGTGTTGCTATTAAGGGGCAGAATGAAAGTCTGTTTCAAAAGTCATTGCATTTTTTCATACCTAACAATGCAGAATGAATATTAATAGTAGCATTTTGAGCACTTTGTTATGGAATTTGCTCCTGTGTTCAGCCCTGGGGATTTGATATTCGGCAAAAATGAAAAAGATTCTTGCCATCATGAGGAATGGGTGCCAAAAGGTAAGACCAACATTAGTCAAATAATCATGAATATGAGCAAGGCACTGTGTTTGTGATTCAAGGAATTACAGAGACTGCACATTACCTCAAAAAATTTACCATCTAATTGATTTTTTAAATGAGAAATTTAAAAATAGTACATAGTACAAAATAGTAATAAATTACACATACAAGTAGTATCAAGAGGGGTATCTGAACGTTGGAATCAAAATGAACTACATGGATAAAAGCCTCCAGATATTTATACATAATGCACATTTGGGGAACAATAAATTGGCCAAGGTTGCTAGAATCAAGAGGTAAAGATACAAGAGCATCCATTTGTTCACCACCAAATATTTACTGAGTAACTATTACTCTGCTGCTCTTGAACCTAATGTAGAGGACTTGTATAAACAAAGTTAAAACGTTTAGACAGCAAGGCGAATAAATTCTCATCCCTGGCTCTACCCTGTAGAAGATACATGAGGGCAGGTAAAGGGTTCTCAGCTTCATTTTCGTCATCTGTGGTACAGAAACACTATCTACTTCATTGTATTTTCTGTGATATTAAAACCAGAAAATATGTGGGAACAGCTTAACATCTGGAGTGGAGCATAGCGGGTGCTCCATAAATAGTAGAGGACAGCGGTCAACAGAAGTGAAGAGTCATGGGAGGTTTCTGAGGACATCCAGGACCTGACCACGGAGGGACTTGGGAAGATTGGGAAGTGACGTGAGATTGGATTGAAGTGAGGAAAGATGGGGCCATGTGCTCGACCACACCAGACAGAAGGGCTGTCTGGCTGTGAGACGAACGAGAAGGGAGTGAGGGCAGTGGCCATGATCTTCAAAACTAAAAGTTAGAAAGGCATGAGGGGGAAATTAAGATTAATAGGTCCTAGTGGCAATATTGCATCTCATCCAGGGGACTGGACTTAGTACCTGCTGATTGGTCTGCAACCAGTTGTGATGGAATCACCTCTAAGAGTAACAAAATGGGCAGTTAGGCTCTCTAAATCTCATTTTTCTTATCCATAACAATTGGGAAGGGGAGGGGTATAATTTTTCTTACTCTGGAAGCTAGTAAGTGGCTTAAACTAATATAATATATCCTGCACAAGGTGGGCACACAGTAAATCACTACCGCTATATTAAAAATACATATTCTGCAAGAGGGCAGACTGCAAAGCAGCCCAGTGCCTTTCTGTCATGTTATGCTAAGCAATATGCCATGGGTAGTCTTCAGAGAAGGTTCTAAGCCTCTTTTCTCCTCCTCCCATTTGCATGGCCCACATAGTCTCATTAATCAGGCTCGCGTGCCATAGTTTCTCAGCATGCCCCTGCCTGTCCCACAACACTCTCTCAAAACACCCCTTGGTCCAAAATGACTCAAGATTCAATTTGGCCTATGAAAAAGTGAAAAGCATCACTTCTGAAATCATATACGAACTACTGTGCACCAGTTTTGTGTGTGTGTGCTTACCTATGTAGTAGATAAAACAGCAGAAGAAATAAAAACTGATCTAGCCTTTAAATGCCTACAAAAGAAATGCTTTAGCTTTACCCTGCAGCCCTACTTAACTCCAGAAATGTTTCCCAGGAGCCCCACAAGATGAGCAACAGAGTGTGCAGGCTGGTTTTATGAATAATGAGTCCTGATTATATTCAGGCTCGACGAAAGGCAGGCAGACTCAGTAGAGCTTATTACAATGCTATCCAAGGCCATCGAGAGCGACAGCCAAAGTGGGGCTAGTGTTTGGGGGCATTTGTTTGCGTCAGAGCTACGAGGGACTAAAGAGACCACCCACTGCAACTCCCTACCCCATGCCCCATGCTCCTCCACAACGCATCCAAGGATGCAGTCTTGCTGAAAAGAACCCGTGAGGGAGACCGTGGGCTTTTTAGAGTTTGTGAAAGTTCTGAGTGTTAGAAAGAGTTTCATTCCAATAAGCTGAATTCTGCATCCACATTCTTTGGCATCTTCGAACCTGCTTTTTTCACTGACAGGTTCTTCCGAACTCTTCGAGAAAACAGATTCCGTTCCTTGACAGTGAAGCACCGTGTTTCCTGTGTTCCTCTGCTATGTTTCATAGCCAATAAATTCAAGAAATTATAAAACAAAACCCACCATTTATGAAAGGAAAGTAATACTAAAGAGGAAGAAGAATGGAAAAGAGAAATATAGTAAGAGACCCAGGGGTGAAAGTAGCTAAGGAAAGCATTTTCTGGAAAACAAATATTGGTAACATTCAAAAAGACATATAGGACTTCCAGGCCATAAAACACTTGGAAATGCTTGATAAAATAATTCAAGACTTTTAAATGCATTGCTGAGCTTGTCAGGAAGCAATACCAATTTCCAGATTCAAAAATCAAGTAAAACCATGAATAGGAAAGCCAAACCCCGCAGCTACCTATCTCTGGTAAACCTGAACCTGCTTTATTAGGTGACTCTTTGCACATAAATAGTAAATTAATAGGGGTAAGAGAAAGAAATCACAAATGTGGAATAAAACCACAAATCAAAACAGACTTCTCAGTTATATGTAAGTAAATATGAAAACATAGATGAAAGAAATTGCTTTGAAAGAGCCCAAGAGCAGTAAAATCATTTCCATTAAGTCAAAGACAAGCCCAGGCTGTTAACTATCACAAATATTTAGCATTCTTCTCAACTGACTAGCCAATGCACTTAAACAAAAGAAAAAGGTGTGATCGGCAGAAAGGCGGCAATGTCTACATTTTTTGAAGATTAGATGCTTATAAACCTGTAACATCCAAGAGAATCCACTAGAAAACTATTATACTGAAAAAAATATGAGAATTCAGAAAGATGACTTCGTTCAAAATTAATTCAAAAAATAGCCCAAACTAGCTCAAAGACAAACTAGAGAGGTACTCAAAATAGTATCGCAAAGTCTAGAAATAAACTTACTCGAAATGTAAAAACTCTGTATGCAGAAATATTTTAAATACTACTGAGAGATACAATATTAGACCTTAAAAAATGGGAAAATATGTACTATTATTGGATAGGAAAATTTAAGGTTGCAAAGATGCCAATTCTCCCTAAATAAATGTATGTTTGTTGTCATTACAATTAAAATAAAAATAAGAGGTTTTTTGTTTTGTTTTGTTTTTTAAATAGGAAAGCTGATTCTAAAGTTTCCATGAAAAAATATCCAGGAAAACCCTTAAAAAATAGAGAAATAATGACTAGGTCATCAGATATTGACATCTATTCTAACATTACAATAATCAGAACAGTGTGAAGGTACTAAAGTAGTCAAGACACACTATCAATGGATCAAAGAAAGAATCCAGAAACAGGAGCAAATACATTGAGGTCTTTAGAATATGACGAAATATCATTCTGCTCCAGAAGATACAGATGGGTTACTAGATAAAGTTATTATTCAATAAATAATGCTATATCAATATCCAAGTAAATATCAGATGGAGCAAAGATATAAAACATTTATTTAAAAGAAGCAGAAAAGGGGGCACCTGGGTGGTTCAGTCAGTTAAGCACCTGACTCTAGATTTTGGCTCAGATCATGGTCTCAGGGTCATGAGATCAAGCCCTGCATTGGGCTCTATACTCATTGGGGAGTCTGCTTGAGATTCTATCCCTCTGCCCCTCTATCCCTCTCTCACTCTCTCACTCTAAAAATAAATATATAAATCTTTAAAAAGGAAAAAGGCAGAAAAGAAAAGGAAACCATAAATCATTAGCAAGCACAAAGAGGAAAAAATTATTTTTCTTTAATCCTAAGGTAGAAAAATCCTAAGTATAACACAAAGTCCAGGAAACAAAAGAGAAAATAGCAACAAATTCAAACACATAGGGAAAAAAATCAATTATTTTCATGGCAAAAACCAAACAGGGATAAAACTTTTCCACAATAGGTCATTAACCCTTAATAATGATGAGTTCCTCCTAAGGCCAACAGACCAACAGAAAAAAATGGGCAGAGGATACAAACAGATATTTATAATACAATAGAAATGGTCCTTAAACATTTAAAAGATATTGAACTTCACTCATAATAAAAAAAAATTTCTTTTTTTTATATAGAACTGTAAGATCCCATTTGCTATCTTATTTACTACCTTACAAAATCAGAATTGCAAAAATCAAAAAGTTTGATGCTTTTTCACTGTGGAGAGGGATAAACAGGGCTTTATCCTCTTCATTGGTAGGAAGCTAACCCTGGTTTTATGCTGGTAGTTTGTGGGTGTCTTATCAAATTTCAATAGGTATAGTCCCTTCATGCTAACAACTCTGTCTACAAGTTTAGAAATGCTCCAATATCATAGGTGCGAAGCTATTCGTGGAGCATGAATGCAAGATTGTTTCAGAAACAAACTACAGAAAACCCACTGATAGCAGACTGGTTGAAGACATCTTGGTAGAGATATGTAATAGATTAATAATCAGCCACTAAAAGGTACATCTCCACAGAAGCTGAAAACGGAACAATCCTTAGTAAACGTTGTTTGGTGAAAAAAGATGAAAAACATCACACGTATATATTCATATGTCTGCGAGCATAGACTATCTCTGGAAGGACATATAATAAAGTGATTGCAGTTCACTCAGAGAGAAAATTGGGTTGCTGGTAGGCAAGGGTAAGTAGGAAATTTTTTTTACATTCTATCTCTTTTTGAAATTAAAATTATATACCATGTGTATTAATTATCTGAAACTTAATTAATGTTTAAGGTAATATACATAGTGGCCACCTTCTCAAATAAATAAACTGGTTTCCTGTGCCTTGTCACCTTGGTAACTTGTATATTTTGAAACACCGTGTGAAAAGGCTTTGTTTTCATTTTTGCTTTTTTCAAAATACAAGTATTACACCCTTTTTGAACAAAAGTTTATCTTTACCAAGGAATTTGTTAGAAACAACATACTAATATAAACAGAATTTGAAGAGTAAAATGCTACATGAAGGAAAATATATCCGTTTGCTCTATTAAAGTCACATTAGTAATATGACTATAATTTTGCTACATTTGTTCTAATAAGCTTCTTTAGAAGAATTTAGCAAATCACATAAAAGAGCAAAATTATCTTAATTTAGTTGCTTTAATAAAAACCTTCTAGGTCTTTGGAAAATACACAATAAAAAGAAAAATATGTATTATTCCACCCATCTTCCAATTAAGATGTTCCATATTTACTGGGGGTATGATGCATCTATACTCATAAATAAAAATTTCTGTAAATCTGTTTTAGCAATTCAGATGTGCACAATTTTCTGAGTTTATCATAATCATCTAAATAATGATGATAATTTTAGTGGTAAAGTTTGATTATTTTAATATAAATCAAAGAATATAAGTGCCTAAGAATAGGCATTTATAGAGCATTTATAGAGATAATATGATTTTAGGAAATGTGATAGCAATTACTTTTAATATGTGATAATTCTCAAAGCTCACTATATAAAAAATGAACATTAAAATATAATAAATTCTGTTAAGATGAGATCAGATGATCTACTATTGAAAATATAAAATTTCTTAGGGAGAGGACCACAGCTATGTGACTATTCACCCAAAATTATGATACTATCATATGGAAAAAACCTTTAAGAAACACTCTATAAATAGATTATATTATATGGTTCACTAGACTTATTTCTAGGATTTCATTTCGTTATTTCCTAATTCAGTTTTTGCTATGAAAGATCTCAAAATAAATGGAAAGAAACTCAAGCGGATATGGCAACTTTTTTTCCCTACCTGACTTCCAAAAACATACTTTAGTAAATAATCCTTAAGAATGTCATAGTAACAAAAAAGCACACCAGAAATTCAGAAACATCAACCAATTAACTTAATTGGTATGAGCCCACCGAGCACCTACTGTGGGTTCAATATTATATCATGGTCACTGCTATAAAAAAAAATCATAACAAAGTATGAGATACACAAGAGAAAATATACATAATATGGAGAATTTATGATAAGGATTTAATGGGATGTGCTACAGATTCCACATGTACTAGGAATCCAAAGAAGAGGAAGAACAAAGATCCATATAATCAGCAGGGACCCCAGCCTTCACCAAGATACTGTAATTAGGGAGGAATTTTTTTTTAATGTTTTAAAGATTTTTATTTATTTATCTGACAGACAAAGATCACAAGTAGGCAGAGAGGCAAGCAGAGAGAGAGGAGGAAGCAGGCTCCCCGCGAGCAGGACCCTGGGACCCTGGGATCATGGCCTGAGCTGAAGGCAGAGGCTTTACTCCACTGAGCCACCCAGGTGCCCCAGGAATTTTTTTTTTTTTTTTTTAATTACGAAGTTTAACCTAGGTGGAAGGTATGAAGGTAGAAATTTATGGGCCCAGGCAGAAATCAGCTTGATACATGTGAAAAGTATGTATCAGAAAATGGAAGGAAGTAAAGCAAGATAAGGACAAAGAGGCCAAGGCTATAACAGCATTCAAAGCTTCACAAATTAAGAATCCTGCCAAGATCGTGCAGGCAGCAAGGGCTCCAGCCAGGAGGCAGCCCACCGGAACCACTGCCATATTTGTGCACACCCCCCACTTCAGATATATTTCCCAAATTTTGCATGGTAAAAAGAAATAATTTCCAGGAAAACAAACAAACAGCTGTTTGTGTGTGTTAATGGTTCTACATCATGAAAACATTTTCTTCAACTTTATCCCCATGTTACAGATCTTCTCCAATCAAACCCTCCTCCAGCAGGTTCCCTTTGGGCAAAAAAACACTCTTTCTTCACCTCCTTGCCTTTGCTGACTGCTGTTCCAGCTACAGAGCATGCACTCTTTCCTCCTGGTTACCGATCGAATTCTGCCTTCCCTTCAGTAATAAACTCCTAGAATATTACACATTCTGTCTCAGTTCCTCTAAAGATACACTGATGTCTCCCTTCTCCAAATGCATGTTAGCATTTACAGTGTATGCCACATGACTGACTTCTTAATTATATTCCGTCTTGTATGTTCCCTAATTTTTATGTCAGTCTGATTTACAGGATTTTACTAAAAAAACCATATGGACAGGGATCACATATTTTTCCTCTATGTCCATCGTTGCTCTCGGTACATATTACCCCTATTTCTCTTTTCCCCTTTTCCTCCATACAGCTTTACCAAATGGCTCCACCGGCCAGAAATAACGATGGCTAACATGGGCAGTGTCTTCAACGTCCTCTCCTGGGAGAAGAACTGAATAGGACATGAAACTAAGAACATCTTGTAAATTTCCAAGTCACTTAACCTTTCAAAATGATCTCACTGAACACAAAGTCAGATAATACAGAGAGCTAATATAATAAAGATGGGTTTTTCCTCTGCTCATTTTTCTGTTGGAAAAACACAGAGATGCATTATGGGTTCTAAAATCTGAAATGTTCAATTCACTCACTTCAGAAAAATAAGCATATTAAAATGCAACGTTTATTTTAAAGTTTTCTCCTTGTCACATCCAAAATTTAAAATCCAGATGAGTCACACAAGTTTATCTTTATGTTTAATTCAGAGACCAGACATAGTCAAAGGTCAGCTAAGAACTGAGTTGTTACAAACGGATATACAAAATCATGTCTGGTGATAGTTCATAATGTTCCTGTAAGTGAAATAGCCTCAGAATTACTCAAGTAACAAAATATTGATTTGATGATCAGATAGCTAGACTTCATTTTTTTAAGATTTATTCATTTTATTTGAGAGAGAGAGAGAGAGTAGGGGGTGGGGGATGAGGGTGTGCACAAAACGAGAGGGGGTGAGAAACCAAAGAAGACTCCATACTGAGCCTGGAGCTGGTGCCGGGCTCGATCTCACGACCCTGAGATCATGACCTGAGTCAAAACCAAGAGTTGGAGTCTTAACCGACTGAGCCACCCAGGCGTGGAGAGCTATACTAGAAAACATTTCATTAGAAAAAATATTGAACAAAGTGTTAATTTTCGCCATTGTTGCAAAATGATTTGTGAAGTACTTTTCTATTTTATCTTATGATAATTCCCGTACATATACGTGAATAGGATAAGATTATTTAAAAGGAGGTTTTATAATACTAACAGGTGCCTCCTTAAAACCCTTCCATTTGAGATTGACATTTAATGTGTACTTATGGGGCCATAAATTCTCCATCTTATTCCCAGATTTTAATTTCACATGTCAGAGATACAGAAAGATTTTTATATATAAGAGCATTTATCTTCATTACCTTCCACTGTATCTAATAATGATTAAATAGGTCATTTAGTGTCTGGGGGGCCACTGCAAACAGAGTGCCCTCTGAGAGACCTTAAAACATGAACTATGAACTAAAGAGGCTATACCTGGAATGAACGTAGTCACATGATCTAATTATTGATTAGGTGATTATGGACATGATTAGGGGATGGGCAGCAGAAAAAGTGTTAAAGAAAAGAGAAAAGGAAATAAAGCAAAACAAAAGAAAACATGATTCTTCTCTTCAAAGGAGCTTACATTCTAGACAAAAAAAAAAGTTGATCATTGCTCTGGAGTGAATTGTGTGCCCCCCCAAATCCATATGTTGAATCTCTAATCCCCAGTGGCCTATATATGAAGACAGGGCCTCTAACGAGGTAAAGTTAAATGAGATCATATGGATGGAGCTTTGATCCAATATAATTAGTGTCCTTATAAAAAGAGACAGCAGACCATTTCCCCTCCCTGTCCCTCCCACCCCTTTCCCTCTCACTCTCTTTCTCCCTCTCCCACTCCCCTCCACATGAGGACACAGTGAGAAGGCATCTTTGTACAAGCCAGAAGAGACCTCTCACCAAAAACCAAATTGGCCAGCATCTTGATCTTGGGGTTCCAGCTCCCAGCACTGTGAGAAATTCCTGTTGTTTAAGCTGCCCAGTCTATGATGGTTTGTGATGGCAGCCTAAGCTGATGAATAGAATCATCTTCTCAAAGTAAAATAAGAATTCACGTAAAACAAAGTACTATTGTTTACGCAGAATAAGGAAAGTTCAGCTTATAATTTAATGTGTGAAAGAAAGTCTATTTGTTTCCATCAGCTTCCCCTTATACATTCTACTGGCCATTACTTCAGTCACTTCAAGTTCAAGAATGTACTAAGCACGTGTCTTAATTCTTAACAAAGTATACTATTACTTAACCAAAGATCAGTGTTAATTATTAAACAGCTTTGAATCAGATCTCTCTCCAGGGACACCCATCAGATAACAAACTCCACCCACAGACATCAAATTTCCAATCAGTTTTAGCATTCTCATCCTAAATCCTAGAGTCACCAGGAACTTGAAGAAAACTTCTATTGTCTAACCAAGAACAAAGACCAAAATAACCAAGAAAGGAAATTGGAAAAACAAAAGCAACAAACACAAAAAAAGGCTTGACCTAGAAGAAAGAAGCTTAAGAAAACAATCACCAAAAATCCACAGAAAGGGACTTCTGAATCCTGTCATGATAGACTAACAGCAACTGGATTTATTCATGCTCTTGCATTAAAAACCTAGATAAAGATAGGAAAAAAGGGCGCTAGACAGTGGACAACAGTCAGGACAGGACTGTGGTCTCTGAGAAGGAGACAAGTGAGCCCTACAGTTGACCTGGATTGAAGTGATTTCCAGGCTGCACAGTAGTATGGGAGGTCGTGGTGGGAGGGCGGGGGTGCTGAGCAGGTCACAAAAATGGAGTCAAGAGAACGAGACAGAATTTTCAGGAGAGGACAACGGAGAGAGTTCCTGAGCCCTGAGGACATGCAGGCTGAGAATTAATGGTATGCATGTGATGTGAAAGGCCATGGAAAGAACATCCAAGAAGGGAGCAGAACAATTTTCAAAGAGCACAAAGAATTAGGAATCTTAACCATTCTACCAACTTTTAAGGAGTGGGGAATTTCAGCAGCAAAGTGGTAGGAGAGTGGTTCAGGTAACTACTGCTGTTTATAAGAAGGCTTACAGGGCTGTTTGATTCTTGAAACTACATGCTTGTACAGCTTTGATTAAAAAAATACATAAGTCTAATAACACTTACTACAGCAGCACCATTCACAAAAGCCAAAAAGTAGAATCAGTCCAAATGTCCATCAACAAATGAATAGATAAACAGACCATGGGATAGCCATACAATGGAGAATCACTCAGCCATAAAAAGGAATGAAGGGATGATTTTGGAGTGATATCATCAAGATGTCATTACAGGAGGATCATGAATTTCCTTCTCCCACGGAAGCACAGAATATGCAGCTACACATAGAGGATTCCCTTTGAGAGAAAGCCAGAAACTAGTTGACTGACCCCTACATATCAGGCAATTGAGAAAATATGCACATTGAAAAGAAAGACTGAGATACACCCTCAGACTCAACTTCACCCTTGGTACTGTACCTCACAATAAGGAGGGAACCGCCAAATCTCAGTTTCTTTCTGAGAAGCTAAGGGTTTGGACTACACATATAGCCTCCTGATTATCAAGGCTGACCCCCCAAAAGTCCCCAGTCATCAGTTCTGAGAGGAAATGTAATCCTACAGGACTACAACAAAGAAAGTTTTTAAAAGGACATGTGAGCCCTCCCCATGGCTATCCCATTCAGCACAGAGAAAGCAGACAAAAAAAGCCAGTCCCCAGTTGTTCCCTGGAAGGGGTTAGACTGCAGACCTTAGTAGCTGCTCCCTGAAGGTCTGCCATCTAATTAGTCAGCATGACAGGGATCCTTCTGGGAGCTAAAAGACCAATTAGGAAAGAAAAGGAAATAAAAGGCATCCAAATCAGAAAGGAAGGAGAAAAATCATCTCTGTTTGCAGGTAACAAGATATATAGAAAACCCTAAATACTAAAAAAACAAAACAAAACAAAACAAAAAACCTGTTTGAATTAAAAAAGGAATTCAGAGAGCACAGAGTGGAGTGGTCGCCGGAGATGCCTGACGGTCTGTTCTGAGGAGCGGGTAGCAGCGCGATGGAGTGGGCCAGAGACCGCTTACACCTGAGACGGACTACAGATCAGCACGTGCCAGAGGTGGAAGTCCAAGTCAAACGTAGGAGGACAGCCTCACTGAGCAACCAAGAGTGTCAGCTGTACCCAAGGAGATCTCAGCAGCAGCAAGTACCTGTGGTGGATTTCCAGGCGGAACTGAGACAGGCATTCTTAGCTGAGACACCGAGAGGTGGTTAAAGCAGTTATTGGAACATCCAGGTAGCTGATTTCCAAGTGAAAAACCAGGCTCCCATCTACTGTTTGAAGCTTCTGCCCCAAGCTTGCATTGTTTATAGGAGAACCTGCGTCATACCTTTATCTGTAGCCTTCCCTTAGGTCTTAAGGATCCTGAAACCTTCCTGTGGACATTGGATTTGGTGGAACAGCAACCATGACTGTGGGAAAGAGCAGCAAGATGCTGCAGCACATTGACTATAGAATGAGATGTATCTTGCAAGATGGCCGAATCTTCATTGGCACGTTTAAGGCTTTTGACAAACATATGAACTTGATCCTCTGTGATTGTGATGAATTCAGAAAGATCAAGCCGAAGAATGCTAAGCAGCCAGAGCGTGAAGAAAAGCGTGTTTTAGGTCTGGTGTTACTACGTGGGGAGAACTTGGTATCCATGACTGTGGAAGGACCACCCCCCAAAGATACTGGAATTGCTCGGGTACCACTTGCTGGAGCTGCAGGAGGTCCTGGGGTTGGCAGGGCAGCTGGCAGAGGAGTGCCAGCTGGTGTTCCAATTCCCCAGGCTCCTGCTGGATTAGCAGGCCCTGTCCGAGGGGTTGGGGGGCCTTCCCAACAGGTAATGACTCCACAGGGAAGAGGCACTGTAGCAGCTGCTGCAGTTGCTGCTACTGCCAGCGTTGCCGGAGCCCCAACTCAATACCCACCAGGTCGGGGGACCCCACCCACTCCTGTGGGCCGAGCAACACCACCTCCAGGCATTATGGCTCCTCCACCTGGTATGAGACCCCCCATGGGACCACCAATTGGACTTCCCCCTGCTTGAGGGACGCCAATAGGCATGCCCCCTCCAGGAATGAGACCCCCTCCACCAGGAATTAGAGGTCCACCTCCCCCAGGAATGCGTCCACCAAGACCCTAGGATACTGTTGATCATTCTTAAAAAGTCACTTTTTTCCCTGCGATGTGTCTTGTGAAATTGTGTAGAGTGTTTGTGAGCTGTTGTTCCCTCCTTGCTGCATTAATACTAGCTAATAAATGCACAGAGCAATTAAAAAAAAAAGGAATTCAGTAAAGTTGCAGGAAACAAAATCAAGATACAAAAATCAGTTGCATATTGGGAAAACTCTGCCATTTATAATGGCATCAAAAAGAATGAAATACTTCAGATTACATTTAACCAAAGAGGTAAAAGATCTGTACATGAAATCTATAAAAAAATTGATGAGAAAAATTAAAGAAGAAACAAATAAATGGATGGTATGAAACCACATAATGCCCTGAATGGTCAAATCTATCTTGAGAAAGAAGAACAAAATTGGAGGAATCATAGGGGTGCCTGGGTGGCTCAGTGGGTTGAGCCTCTGCCTTCGGCTCAGATCATGATCCCAGGGACTTGGGATCGAGCCCCACATCAGGCTCTCTACTGGGCAGGGAGCCTGCTTGTCCTTCTCTCTCTCTCTGCCTGCCTCTCTGCCTACTTGGGATCTCTGTCTGTCAAATAAATAAATAAATAGACCTTTAAAAAAAAAAATTGGAGGAATCATAGTTCCTGATTTCAAACTATGTTACAAAGCTATAGTAATCAAAACAGCATGAGACTGGCATTAAAAACAAGACACGTAGATCAGTGGAACAGAATAAAGAGACCAGAAACAAACCCATGCAGTTATAGTCAATTAATTTTTTTTAAGATTTATTTTATTTTATTTTGAAAAGAGAGAGAGAATGGGGACGGGGGGAGGGCAAAGGGAGAGAACCTTCAAGCAGACTCCCCACTGAGCATGAAGCTCAACCCTGGGCTTGACTACAACCCATGAGTTCATGGCCTGACCAAAACCAAGAGTCTGGTGCTCAACTGAGCCACCCAGGTTAATTAATTTTTGATGAAGTCCCCAAGAATACACAATGGGGAAAGGATAGTGTCTTCAATAATGTTATTGATAAAACTAGATATCTACATGCAAAAGAATGAAACTAGATGCCTATTATAAACCATACACAAAAATCAACTCAAAATAGATTAAAGTCTTGAACAGAAGACCTGAAACTATAAAGCTCCAAGAAGGAAATACAGAAGGTAATCCCTTTGTCTTTGGTCTCAGCCATGATTTTTTTGGATTTGACACCAAAAGCAAAGGCAACAAAAGCAAAAATAAACAAAGGAACTACATCAAACTAAAAGCCTTCTGCACAGCAAAGGAAACCATCAAAAAATGAAAAGGTAACCTATGGAAAGGAAGAAAATATTTGCAAACGATAGGAGTTTGATCAGGAGTTAGTACCCAAAATATACAAGGAATTCCTATAACTCAATAACAAAAAAACAAATAACCCAATTTAAAAATGGACAAAGGACCTGAATAGTACTTTTTTTCCAAAGAAGACAAATGACCAACAGCTGCATGAAAGGGTGGTCCACGTCATTCATCATCAGGGAAGTACAAGTCAAGACCCCCGTGAGATGTCACCTCACACTTGTTAAAATGGCTTTTATCAAAAAGACAAGAGATCACAAATGGTGGTGAGGAAAAAAGGAAACCCTTCTTCACTGTTGATGGCAATGTAAATTGTTACAGCCATTAGGGAAACCAGTTTCCTCATTAATTAAGAATAAAGCTAACATATAGATCCAGCAATCCCATGTGTGGGTGTATATCCAAAGGAAATGAAATTATGATTTTGTGCACCACAACGTTATTCATGATACCTGAGATATGAAAACAGCAACTTGAGGGTCTATTAATGGGTGAGTGGTAAAGAAAACGTAATATAAATACAATGGGATATTATTCAGCCTTAAAAATTAAGGAAATTTTGGGAGGAGGAGTAAGATGGCAGAAGACTAGGAGCCCTAAATTTCTTATGGTCCTAGGAATTCAACTAGATAGTTATCAAACCATTCTGAATACCTACAAACTCAACAGGAGATGGAAGAGAAGAAGAGCAGCAATTCTAGGAACAGAAAAGCGACCACTTTCTGGAAGGCAGGACGTGCGGAGAAGTGAATCCAAAGTGGTATAGGGGAAGAGAGGTTGCAGGGTGGGGGAGGGGCCGGCTCCCAGCAAGCTGTAGAGCAGCGGAGCAGAAAATCGGAACTTTCAGAAGTTTGCTTCCCTGACTGACATCACTCCAGAGGCTAAGGGGAGGGTGGAGTCCTCGGGGGCACAGTGTGGTCTCAGGTCCCACAGGGTCACAGAAAGACCAGGAGTGTCTGAGTGCAGCAGAGCTCCCAGGTATTGGAGCAGGGAAACTGGCAGCAGAGACGGAGCAGAGAAGGGGGCGCTCAGCTCAGGGTTTGCCTTAAACTATGATCTGGGGCACAGTCGGGACACTGCTCTTCAAGCAGGGACCCCACGAGTGGCAGATCCGGGGAGACTCACCTTCCTTCCCTGAGGGGAGTGGCACAGAAGCATGGCAGGAATCTGCGGGATTTGGAGACTCCAAACAGGGCTGAGCGCCAGAGACAGAAACGCTCTGTCACAGGCTGGACGAGCTCAGAGCGTGGCCAGAGACCAGGGAGAGGGGAGTGATTGAGCGATTTTCTCTGAGGCTGCACTGAGGAGTGGAGCCCGAGCTCTCGGCTCCTCTGGCTGGAGACTTGGAGGCCGCCATTTCCATTCCCAGCCTCCAGAGCTCTACGGAAAGCGCTCAGGGAACAAAAGCTCCCAAAAGCGAACCCGAGCAGATTTCTTAACCCGGCCCCTGGCAAGGGCGGTGCAACTCCGCCTCGGGCAAAGACATTTGAGAATCAATACAACGGGCCCCACTCCCAGAAGATCAGCAAGAATATCCAGCCAAGACCAAGGTTACGGATCAGTGAGAACTGCAGAACACGAGAACACGAAGAACATGGCACATAGAATTCATGGCTTTGTTCCCATGATTCTTGAGTCTTTCAAAGTTAAATTTTTAACATTTTCATTATCTTTTTCTTTTTCCATTTTTTTGAATGTTTTCTCTTTCTAATTTTAACTATTTTATCTTATCAATACCTTTTTTTAAAAGAGTTTATTCATTTATTTGACAGAGAGAGACACAATGAGAGAAGGAACACAAGCAGGGGGAGCAGGAGAGGGAGAAGAAGGCTTCCCGCTGAGAAGGGAGCCCAATGCGGAGCTGGATCCCAGAACCCCAGGATCATGACCCAAGCTGAAGACAGACACTTAAGGACTGAGCCACCCATAAGCCCCCTTATCAATACCTTTTTAAAAGTCTTTTTAAATTTTTATTCATATAGTCATATTCTCTCCCTTCATTGTATTTAACCTTATTTTTTGTTTAATATAAGTTTTTTTTTTCTTTAAAATTTTGGGATACAGTTTCTTCTAACAGAACAAAATATACCCCAAATCTAGCGTATGGATTTGTTCTAGTCTCCAGCCTGATCACATTCTCTCCTTTTTTTTTTCTTTTTTCAGCCAACTTCTTATCAATTCCTTTTTTTAATTTTTTTAATCTTTATCTTTATAGTCACATTCCATCCCTTCATCATGTTTACGTTATTTTTTGTATACATACAAGTATTTCTTTCTTTAAAATTTTGGGAGACAGTTTCTTCTAATAGACTAAAATAAACCCAAAATCAAGTGTGTGGCTCTGTTCTAGTCACCAGTATGTATGTATGTATGTGTGTGTGTATATATACACACACACACACACACACACACACATATATATATATATACATTTTTTAATTTTTTATTTTATTTATTTATCTATTTTGCTTTCTTCTCCTCCCAGTTTCAGATCTCTTCTGATTTGGTTAGTGTATATTTTTCTGGGGTCATTGTTACCCTTTAGCATTTTGGTCTTTCATTCATCCATTCTTCTATGGATAAAATAACAAGGCAGAAAAAGAACAAGAGGCAGTGCCAACTGCTAGGGGCCTAATCAATACAGACATCAGTAAGATGTCAGAGCTAGAGTCCAGAATGATGACTATAATGATGATAGCTGGACTTGAAAAAGTCATAGAAGATATTAGACAATCCCTTTCTGGAGAAATAAAAGAACTAAAATCTAACCAAGTTGAAATCCAAAAAGTTATTAATGAGGTACAATCGAAAATAGAGACTCTTACTGTTAGGATAAAAGAGGCAGGAGAGAGAATTAGTGATATAGAAGACCAAATGATGGAGAATAAAGAAACTGGGAAAAAGAGAGATAAACAACTACTGGATCACGAGGGGGAGAACTCAAGGGATAAGTGATACCATAAAGTGAAACAGTATTAGAATAATTGGGGTCCCAGAAGAAGAAGAAGGGGGGGCAGAAAGTATATTGGACCAAATTATAGCAGAGAACTTACCTAATTTGGGAAACAGGCATCAAAATCCAGGAGGCACAGAGAACCCCCTCAAAAAAAAAAAAAAAATAGGTCAACACCCCTTCATCTAATAGTAAAACTTACAAGTCTTAGAGACAAAGAAAATCTTGCAAGCAGCCCGGGACAAGAAGTCTATACCCTACAACAGTAGAAATATTAGATTAACAGATTGACAACAGACCTATCCAGAGAGACCTGGCAGGACAGAAAGGACTGGCATGATATATTCAGAGCACTAAACGAGAAAATTATGCAGCCAAGAATACTATATCCAGCTAGACTGTCATTGAATAAGAAGGAGAAATAAAAAGCTTCCACAACAAACAAAAACTAAAAGAATATGCAAACACCAAATCAGCCCTACAGGAAATATTGAAAGGGCTCCTCTAAGCAAAGAGAGAGCCTAAAAGTAATATAGACCAGAAAGAAATACAGACAATATACAGTAACAGTCACCTTACAGGTAATACAATGGCACTAAATTCATATCTTTCAACAGTTGTCCTGAATGTAAATGGCTAAATGCCCCAATCAAAAGACACAGGGTATTGGAAAGGATAAAAAAACAAGACCCATTGATATGCTTCCTGTAAGAAATTCATTTTAGACTCTAAAACAACTCCAGATTGAAAGTGAGGGGGTAGAAAACAATTTACCAGGCTAGTGGACATCAAAAGAAAGCTGGGGTGGCAATGCTTCTATCAGATGAATTAGATTTT
Source organism: Enhydra lutris kenyoni (assembly GCF_002288905.1). Lineage (NCBI taxonomy): Eukaryota > Metazoa > Chordata > Mammalia > Carnivora > Mustelidae > Enhydra > Enhydra lutris. Next base: position 15,227,270 of record NW_019154108.1, on the reverse strand, counting down.
AAGCCAAACACTATAATAAGAGAGGAGGAAGGACATTGTATCATACTTAAAGGGTCTGTCCAACAAGAAGATCTAACAATTTTAAATATCTATGCCCCACCATGGGAGCAGCCAACTGTATAAACCACTTAATAACAAAATCAAAGAAACACATTGACAATAATACAATAATAGTAGGGAACTTTAACACTCCCCTCACTGAAATGGACATATCATCCAAGCAAAAGATCAACAGGGAAATAAAGGCCTTAAAGGACACACTGGACCAGATGGACATCACAGATATATTCAGAACATTCCATCCCAAAGCAATGTAATACACATTCTTCTCTTGTGCACATGGAACATTCTCCAGAATAGCTCACATCCTGGACCACAAATAAGGTCTCAGTTGGTACCAAAAGACTGAGCTCAGTCTTTTGGTACCATCAGACCACAATTCTTTGAAACTAGAACTCAACAAGAGGAAAGTTGGAAAGAACTCAAATAATGGAGGCTAAAGATCATCCTACTAAAGCATGAATGGGTCAACCAGGAAATTAAAGAATTTTTAAAAATTCATAAAAATGAAAACTCAACTATTCAAAATCTTTGAGATGCAGCAAAGGCAGTCCTGAGAGAAAAGTATATAGAAATACAAGGCTTTCTCAAGAAGCAAGAAAGACATTTCTCCAAAGAAGACATCTAAATGGCCAACAGACACATGAAAAAGTGCTCAACATCCCTCAGCATCAGGGAAATACAAATAAAAACCACAGTGAGATACCACCTCACATCAATCAGATTGGCTAAAAATAACTACTCAGGAAAGGACAGGTGTTGGTGTGAATGTGGGGAAAGGGGAACCCTCCTACACTGTTGGTGGGAATGCAAGCTGGTGCAGCCACTCTGGAAAACAGCATGGAGGTTCCTCAAAAAGTTTAAAATAGAGCTACCCTACAACACAGCAATTGCACTACTGGGTATTTATCCCAAAGATACAAATGTAGTGATCCGAAGGGTCATGTGCACCTGAATGTTTATAACAGCAATGTCCACAATAGCCAGACTGTGGAAACAGCCTAGATGTCCATTGACAGATGAATGGATAAAGACTATGTGATATATATACAATGGAATACTATGCAACCATCAAAATTTTTGAAATCTGACTATTTGCAATGACGTGGATGGAACTAGAGGGTATTATGCTAAGCAAAATAAGTCAATCAGAGAAAGACAATTATCATGTGATCTCTCTGATATGAGGAATTTGAGAAGCAGGGCAAAGGGTCATGGGGGGAAGGGAGGGGAAATGAAACAAGAAGGGACCCAGGAGGGAGAGAAACCGTAAGAGACTCTACTTTCAGGAAACAAACTGAGAATTGCTGGAGGGGAGGGGGGTGAGAAGGATGGGGTGGCTGGGTGATGGACGTTGGGGAGGGTATGTGCTATGGTGAGTGCTGTGAATTGTGTAAGACTGATGATTCACAGACCTGTACCCCTGAAACAAATAATATATTATATGTTAGTAAAAAAATTAAGGAAATGTTGTCAGTTGAAACAACATGATGAATCAAGAGGGAATGATACTAAGTGAACTAGGACAGATAGAGGAAGGCAAACACTGCATGATCTCACATATGCAGAATTTAACTCACAGGAACAGAGTTGAATGGTGGTTGCCTGAGGTTTAGGGTGGGGGAAAGAAAATAGGTTGGAAAAATGTACAAACTTCCTATTATAAATGAGTAAGTTCTGTGGGTCTAGTGTATAACATGGTGACTATAGCAGATAAGCTACGAAATACTTGAAATTTCCTAAGACAGTAGATTTTTAAGTGTTCTTACCAAACAACAACAATAAAGATAAATATATGAGGTGATGGGGTTGTCTGATGTGTTGACTCAGTTCTGGACATCCTGTGTATGGATATGAAATCATCCCACTGGACACATTTTTTAAAGATTTATTTAAGATTTTATTTTCAAGTTATCTCTACATGCAACATGGGGCTCGAACTCACGACCCCAAGATCAAGAGTCTCGTGCTCTACTAACTGAGTCAGCCAGGTGCCCCCCAACACTGTACACGTCCACATTTTGCAATTTCATTTGTCCCTTACACCTCATCTGGTCAAAAAAAAAAAAAAAAACCTGCACAAAAGAAGGAATGGAGAGCAGATTCATGCTACAATGCAGCGTAACTTCAACTTCATTGTGTTAAGCAACAGAAGCTGGATGCAAAAGGTCACATACTGGATGATTCCATTTATATGAACCATCCGAAAGATGAAGTTAGAGGCCGAACACAGAGTGGTGGCTGCCAGGGACCGGGGAGTGGAAGGAACGTAAAGAAGCTGCTTACTAGATAGGAGTTCAACTCTGGAGTGACAGAAACGTTCTGGATCTAGATAGAGCTGGTGATTGCACAACTAAATGCCATTGAATTGTTCACTTTAAAATTGTTCATTTTGCGACGCTTGGGTGGCTCAATGGGTTAAAGCCTCTGCCTTCAGCTCAGGTCATGATCCCAGGGTCCTGGGATCGAGCCCCGCATCAGGCTCTCTGCTCAGCCGGGAGCCTGCTCCTTCTCTCTCTCTGTCTGCCTCTCTGCCTACTTGTGATCTCTGTCTGTGAAATAAATAAATAAAATCTTTAAAAAAATAAAATGGTTCATTTTGCTTTGTGAATTTTACTTTAATATGTTCTTTTGAAAAAAACACTTACTAGACAAGAACAATAGATATCATATATAATCAAGCTGTAGATGTGAATTGTCAATTACTTGAGCTCTAATTAAGCTTTGTAATAACTAACATGATTTATTTTCTCCAGAAAGACTTCTTAAAGATTAGAACCACAGCAATGACACTCATCATTGCTAAAACATTAACATAACAAGCAAAGTTGCAAATTTGTTTGCAGTTTACCGAAGCAATAAAAATTGTCAGGAGAGCAGGAAGGGTTTCTCGATGCTGAGTCTCTCTCACATTTGTACAGAGAAGCCTTGAAGCACCTTTATGTTCAGGCAAAATACAAATTGCTTTTTGATTCAATGCTGCTACCATAACAAGAGGGGAATTTCTCCTACTTTAAACTCAGCTGAAGATGAGAATTATATCTCAGCATATAATGAATGAGAGCTATTTAGAAATATGAATATAAATGTTCTGTGGCTTATGGTCAGTCCTTTGTTTTCAACAGCCTACTCGCTCGGCTTTCCTAGCTTGTATTTCTATTCTGATATGAAGATTACATCCAAATCTTTGTTTCACATATTGCAATTGTCATTTGACATTGGAAAAGCTGGAAGACACACTTACTTTGGGTTTGGTTTTCTTTTTCTTTGAGAGCAAATCAAAATGACATGGAAATGTCCCAAGCAGAGTTGGAACTGGCATTTTCTTTTATTTTTAACAAGAAAAAAAATAAAACACTAATTTTTTTTCCTTGGATTGTGGATAGATGGAGATGTTATGGATAAATTCATATGGAAGCCACATGACGTAGAGTTTGGGAGTCAGAAGGACTTTGGATTTGAATCCTGGCCTTGCCCCTTATAAACTCACATTACGATGCACATCGTAGCTAGCCATAATTATGACCATCATCCAAAAAACAAATATTTGAAAGAGAAGGGCAGAGAAGTATATGAGAAAGGAAGGAGAAAGGGAATTCTACCAAATGAGAAGGGATAAGTGAGGGAAGAGTACAGGACTTTGAGATAATCTCATTGGTTGTATATATTCGAATGGAGGGCGAGAAACCCAAGTCTTCACCCTGTTTGTTCCTCTGTTTTTACCACCATGTTCTTCACTTTCTTTGCTCTTTTCTCTCTTTAGGGATGTTATATAAAATGTCTCTCAGTTTCTGTCTCCTCTTGGGTGGTGCCATGGGAGTCCACAGAGGTCGCTAATGGGATGAAAGAACAACAAACCAGTAAGGGAAACATTGGGGAGGGGGGTCGCATTTTAACTAGATCTGAACGTAATGGAAATCTCACTGTTCAAGCCCAAAGACGAGGAAACAATTTCACTTTTCCTGATGAATCTTTTCTCTGACTATTAAGGTCATGATCACCACAGAGAGTTTAGAAACACAGGGAAGCACTAGGAAAAAATTAAAATCACAGTGAACATTCCCATCCAAAGGTAACACAGTTACTGTTTTTATTTTATTTTATTATTTTATTATTTTATTTTATCTTATTTTTTCCTTCCAGTCCCTTTTACTAGTTTGGTTGTGTCAGTCTGCAGTATGCTATTGTCTTCTGAGCTTTTGGGGGTTTTGTATCATGAACATTTTGTATGTCATTATTTGCCCCCAAATTCCCTTTCCATTGTGGAGATGTGCTCTCACTCTTAATATTAATAAAACACTAATTTAATGATAGACCTTCTACCCTGACCTACCCCTCCCCGAGCACTTCCTCTCAGACTCATACCAGAGCTGTAACAGAAATGTGCACTGTATTGCCATGTGTGTCTTACAGTGTTTTTAAATTTTATTTATTTATTTATCTGACAGCAAGAGAAAGCGTGGGGTGCGGGCGCAGAGGGAGAGGGAGAATCCCAAGCAGACTCTGTGCTGAGTGCAGAGCCTGAGGCAGGGCTTGATCTCATGACCCTGAGATCATGACCTGAGCCAAAACCAAGAGTTGGAGGCTCAACCAATTGAGGCACCCAGGCGCCCCAGTTCGTCTTCGTTTTATAAATACAAATTAAACATGGAAAGAGCCAAGATGTCCATTGACAGATGAATTGATAAAGAAGATGTGAGCTAGATGATGATAGATGATAGATAGGTAGATATGCACAATGGAATATTACTCAGCCATCAGAAAGGATGAATACTTACAATTTATGTCAATGTGGATGGAACTGGAGGGTATTATGTTGAACAAAATAAGTCAGTCAGAGAAAGACAATTATCGTATGGTTTCACTCACATGTGGAATATAAGAAACAGTGCAGAGGATTGTGGGGGAAGGGAGGGAAAACTGGGAACTCATCAGAAAGGGAGAAAAACCATGAAAGATTCTTAACTCTAGGAAACAAACTGAGGGCTGCTAGAGGTGAATGGGGGTGGGGCTTGAAGTAATTTGGTGACTGGCAGTAAGGAGGGCACATGATGTGGTGAGCATTGGGTGTTATCTACAACTGATGAATTACTGAATGCTGCACATCTGAAACTAATGATGTACTATATGTTGGCTGATTGAATTTAAATTTTAAAAATAAAATAAAGGTGGCACTAGAGTATAGAGATTTCTCTGATATTAAAAAAATAATAAAAAATTAAAAACATGAAGTCTTATCTCAAAAATCAAAGAAAATGGAAAAGATAAATAATACAGCCCCTCCCCAAGGGTGTTTTTACTCATGTCGCCCCTGTCATTTTCCACATCAGTTTCTGTACTACCACAAGCAAAAAAAAAGCTCTTCCCCCTCAAGTCCTTTTTTCAATGTGAGTTGGTTACATGCTTTAGAGGAGACAAGGCCATGTCCTCCAGGATACAAAGGGATCATTCTGGCCACAGACTGCTCAGGCCTTGACTTTTCCTTAGTTGGGGAGGCAACTTGCCAACAAAATTCACTAGGTCATGTCTCAGCTGACTGCAAGTCCATAGTTTTTGCAGAAATTTGATTCCAACCCACCCCAGACCTGACATAAAAATGAAAAACAAAAATGAAAGTTGCGTCAGTTGCTACCTTAAATCTTTGGGTTTTCTGTTTATTTCAAACATGAAAGCATAATTTATTTTTAAGTTCTGGATAAAAGAACTAGGGAGAAGCATCTTACATATTTCAACTCCCTTAAATATTTTCACCTGCTTGTAAAATAGGAGGCACTAAATACATATTTATTGACAAAAGAACAAATGAATGAGCACATTTTTAGCATTTGATGATGTAAAGATCAGAAACCAGAGACCAGGGTCAACTCTTGTGAGCTCTGGTGTTGTGGAAAGAGGTGGCAATAGAAATGCATTTGATTAGGGCCATGAACACTTCCTGGCCTGGGTTTTGCACCTCTGTCCTGGAGTCATTCTAGTCTTCAGGCTCCATCTCTTCCAGAGCTGCAGCCCCTGGTCTTTTCCAGCCTTTAAATACTCATTTCCAATGAAATTAAGATCGTTTGAACTTAACTAAGAATTTCTTAGATATAGACTAAGTCATAATTCTGTTTCAAGAACTTTTGATGTGAGAACAAAAGTGGGGGAAAATACTTGTTTGTATTTAATTTTTTCCCTTTTCCCCCTCTGCTAGTTTCCTAAAAATAGAATAACTTTTGCTATTCATGACATAGATGTCAAATTGAAGGATTTTAGGAAACTCCTAGTATTTAACCTCAAAGACATTTGGCAGACATTAACAAGGAAGTTCTGTGTTCATACATTCATAGTGTTCCTAAGAAGTTTAAGTCCAGAATTATAGTTATGCTTCCTTAATGAAGTAATTACCAGCAGATAATATAATTTCAAGGGCATATTTATTAATAAAAGGGTAATGAACAAAAATCAATTATAATGTTGAAGTTGCTAGCATGATTTAATTTTGTTTGAAATATTTTTTTATTCTACTCACACCCTAGCAAAGTGAATTTTAATGTGTTTCAAGTTAAAGGGAATTGAGCCCCTAGATACACTCTCCCCCAAGGAGCTCACCCATTAGGAAACCATATAAACTCCTGCAGGTAACTGTTTAATGCATAGTGATAGACTTTAGCCCCCAGAGTCTTGCAATAGTCAATTCCCATATCATAAGAAGAACAGTCTTTGTGATTGCCTGTTTCCAGAGAGCTGCCGTTAATTTCTACCATTCTGATAGATTCCATCAAACAATGGAATCTATTTTTGGTGTCATGACCCCTTAAGAAAGTGGAATCTGTTCTCACCATTCCCTTGAAACAAGGTTGGACTGGGACACTCGCTTGACCGATGGCGTGCAGGGGAATGATACTCTGGGACTTTTGAAGCTAAGTAATTAGAAGCCTTACAGCTTGATACATTTTCGTTTTCTCTTAAAACCCTTGCTCTGGGGGACACTAGCTACCATGTGAGAAGTTTGACTCCTTTGGTACCACTGATATTATAATCCTGAGCAACTTGGAGAGCCTCTGGGGGATGAGAAGACAAATGGACAAAAAGAGGGACCAAGGAGCACTGAGAGTGAGGGAAAAACTCATTTTGGGAGTGGGTCCACAAGACCCCAGCCTCCCCAGTGATCACCTGGGGGAGTGGAGAAAAGCTTCCCAGAGGAGACTTTCCCAAAATCCTAACCTATTAAATTGTGAGCAAAGCAAAATGGCTGTTGAAACTAACAAACTTTGACATTGTTTGTTACTTAGCAATCACCACAATACAAAAGATACTCTTCTTTTAGAAATTTAGTGTCCCTGATTCATCATCAAGAGCCCACAAGTCCTCAGCTTTTTCCTATCTCGTGTCACTGATAGGAGCTGATCGACCTCCCCTCTTTCACCTAGTTTCACTGAGATCAGTCACACAATATTGAGGCCACCGAGAACACAGAGAACACTAAACAGCCCATGTATCAGTTGAATTTCTGACCCTGGTTTCATGGATTCAGCCTGTTGTGTCAGTCTTATAAGGGTATATTTTTTGTATTAATATTCAAATTAGTGTGATTGATTTCACCTATCAATGAACAGGGAGGAACTGAGTAGAAGAGTAAAATGTTGCCTAAAGGAAGGTAATGCAACTGCAGTCTAATTAAGCATAAGATCTATGATTGTTTGGGTTATTCACTAATTTGCCGTCCAATCACCTCCAATAAGATAACAACAAAATTTTAATTGCAAGCTCCAAAATCAAAAAAGATAAAACAGAGATGGTGACAAAGACATGACCATGGCAGAGAGAGTATGAAATAATTTCTTTCTAAAAGTGTAAGGGGTTGATACATCAAAACATTGTGGTGATGAATCAAAAGGCAGGCTTTTCTTTAAGAAATCAACAAGAACAAGATATAGGAATTCAAATTATTTTAATAAAACATATTTTCAGTAATTGACTGAGTTTTAGGAATGAGAGGTAAGAGGATTGAAACCAAAAATTAACACCAGAAGTGACAATATAAAAATTCTCCTCTAAGGTAATGCTCAGATGAAAGTAACATATTCATTTCTCATAAGTGTATCTTTTTATCATAGTGTTGTGTTATAATATTTAGTCTTTTGTATTTTCTTTGTATTAAATTTTTTTTTTAGACATACCCATCACACACACACACTCCACACACCATACACAAAGTGAGGAGGGGGCTTTATTTATTTATTAAGATTTATTTATTTATTTATTTGAGAGAGAAAGAGCATGAGAGGAGATAAGTCAGTGGGAGAAGCAGACTTCCTGCAGAGCAGGGAGCCCGATGCGGGACTTGATCCTGGGACTCCAGGATCATGACCTGAGCTGGAGGCAGTCGCTTAACCAACTGAGCCACCCAGGCACCCTAAATTCTTTTAGCTTTAGTTGGGAACTGTAATTAGAAATTAAAAGATAATTGAGTTCTAGACTTTCCATCCTGGCATGTCATTGATTAATGTAAGTATTTAAGTTTTTGAAAGATTTAAAAAATTACAACTTTATTTAGAAAACAAGGGAGCCTGACATAGAGTTACAATTTGTACCATTTGAACTACTGGGTCACAACCAACCAATACCCCATTAATATTTTTGCTTTTTTTTTTTAAAGGAGCTAGATGTTTTTATTTTCTTTTTCTGATCATCTCTTTTTATTGCTTATTCTATTTCACAGGACATTTGATAGCATTTCAAGCATATATTAAGAACTAGGCTAGATGCGATGGGTTAATTTAAATATCTTAAATTTGCATTTTTGTAGTCACCTCACAAACTAGCCTATGTCTTCCAAACCGAGCTTGAAAATTAGTTGTTTTCATCCACTGCGATTGCAGATAGTAAAGAGAGCCTCCGACTTTCCTTTTATTTTTTTTAACACTTTTTTATTTCTGCCTCTAAAATCTGGAGTTAAAGCACTTGGGTACTGTGCTCACTGGTTTAAATACTTTAGGCATTGGTAGAGGTACTGTTTGTCACTACAAATTTCTTTTCTGTCATATGTGAAGCACCAGGGAGAATGAGCGTATCGTTCTCTTGTTTCAGAAATCAGTCTCAGGGTAGATCCACTTCAAAAGCTTATGGTCCAACTTTGAAGTTTGTTCCACTTCAAAAGCTTTGCCTTGAAGTGTGTTATGGAGAGAAATGCACACCAAGACATCCTGAATTTTAAGGTTTATCGAGAATTACTTCCTGTGGTGAAAAATAAAAGCAAAATAATAAATGCAGGAAAGCCAATCTCAAAGAAAACTTAAAGAGATATGGACATCAAATTTTTCCCTTACAAAAAAAAAATGTTTATTTTACAAAAGTTTTAGCGTGCTTTTTCTTCATGGTTTATTCTATGAGTAACTTTCAACCAAATGATACAAGTTGTTCATTCTAATTAAGATAATATTGTAAAGAATTTGAGTATTTTTTAAAATCCTAATAAATTTTGGGGTGCCTGGGTGGCTCAGTCATTAAGCGTCTGCCTTTGGCTCAGGTCGTGATCCCAGGGTCCTGGGTCCAAGCCCTGCATCGGACTTGCTGCTAAGCAGGAAACTTGTTTCTCCCTCTCCCACTCCCCCTGCTTGCGTTCCCTCTCTCATTGTGTCTCTCTCTGTCAAATAAATAAAATCTTTTAAAAAAATAAAATAAAACAAGATCCTAATAAATTTTAAAATTGTGTTAAATAGAGACCCACACACAGAGCCTATAGTAAGAAAGAGTAGTGTTATTTGTCCCTGTCATGTAAAAATCTAGAGCCGGAAGAAACCTTCAAACCTTCAAAAATTACCTAGACCTTTGCTTTTTAGACCTTTCACAGACCAGAAGCTCTGGGATCACCCGAAACTTGGTTAGATGTGCGGAGTCTCAAAGCCCCCACCCAGATGTAGCAAATCAGAATCTACATTTAAGAAATCCTGGGTGATTCACATGCACAAAAACCTTTGCAAAGCCCAGACTTAGATGACTCTGATGCCTACAGAAGAGTTGTATCTAGGGATCTAGGGAGCAAGTATGGTCACCTACCACAGGATGGGTTGGAAATTAGAGACCTAGGGAAGACAGATCCCACTAGTGATATGATGCAGTGTCAGTCTGAGGAGCAGGAACAGGATCTAAAAGGATACAAAAGTCTCTGATCAGAAACTGAACAAATTGTCAACGAAATATGGTAGAAGACCGAGTGGATGTGCTTCCCAAACGGTGGGAGAAAGACAGCAGTGGTCAATTCAGATCGATGTCTTGGAAGTCCAGAAGCGTAGTAAGCACCTTTGGGCTTCTTAGATGATCCACGTAAGAACCAAAGCTTCAGACAGTGAGCTGGGACCGAAGAGAACAGTTCTGAGGTGGGGTGAAAAAGGAAGGAAAGAAGAAGGGAGGGAGGAAGGAAAGGGAGGAAGGAATCCAGAAATATGGGAGAAAACCAGAAGATAGCATCAGGAACAGGAAAAGATAATTCCTATTAAAGGAAAAAATTTTCTATTAAAGATCTACTTTATGACAGACACTGAACCAGATGCTTTGCATTGAGTATCTGGTTAAATTCCATAAGATATATATTATTATCTGAATTTCTAGATAAAAGAAAATAAAGTGAGGCTCGGAGAAAAAAAACAGTCATTTCAGAGTAATCACATATGACCAACACATATGAAGAGCTCAGCTTCCCAAGAAATCAGGGAAATGCAAATCAAGACCAAATGAGATGCCATTTTATAACTATAGTTTGATAAAAATGAAGAAGCCTGACAACACCAAGTGTGGCAGCAGATGTGGATTAATAGAACTTTTATATATTACTAGTGGGGACATAAACTGGTATAACTATTTTGGAAAAAAATTTTAGCATTACCTTATAAAATTGAAGATATGCATACCTTTTGACCTTGTAATTCTATGTTTAGACATATAGTTTAACAAAAGACAGTCTTGCACATGTGAACAAGAGGATATTAAAGAGAATTTTTGCAGCAATCTTGCACATGTGTACATGAGGACATTAAAGAGAATTTTTGTAGCAGGATGAACATTAAAGGAATTTTTGTAGCAAGAAGAACAAAACTGGAAACAACTTCATTGACTGAAGAACAAGATAGATAAATTGTGATATGGTCATATAATGGAATAGTATACTGCAGTGAAATGAATGAATCAAAGTCATATTCAGAAATATGGCTGAAATTTTGTGATATTACATTTAGAAAAATAAGCAAGTCCTAAAAGACTATGTATAACATGAAACTTCTTCAGTAAAACTAAATGTTAAAGCAAATGTGAGCACTAAAACTAAAAAAATAAAACAAGAGAATGATAAGCCTAAAATTCAAGTCAGTGATAACAGAAAGGGTAGAGGCAAATGGGGGGACAAAGATGAAAGTTGCATTATGGCCCCCGAATTGGATCATGGATTCGAGGATATGATTGATATTATTAAATAAGTAAATCCAAAGGCCAATGACTAGACCATATAATGAGCAAGGATAATGACTATCTCAGTACCGCATACTGGGCATCCAAATTTGGAAAAGAAAAAGAAAAGGAGAGAATAATTTTTCAAGCATTAAATTTTTTGATCAGGTTACAAAAATCAAACTTGTTATAGAAACTATCACATCATGCCATCACATAATATAATCAGAAACATTTTATTAAAAATCATTTGATTTATTTTTACCCTAAGAATTAGTACATATGTGTATTTAAAACCAGGATTCTGTAAACTCTAAAATAAAATAAATTTGTTTGCATAATTGTAGCTTCAATTCTAAATTTCAAACTTTTTTTAATTATATTTTCTGTTTGAAGTGGTATTACTTTAATTGGTCCTTCCCTAGAATCAATAATATGAAACTAATTTGACTTTTCCATATTAGAAAGAGCTTCTTTATGTTAGTCTCAAATCTGTTCTTTGTCATTTCTTGATGGGCTCCGTTTCTGTCTTCTGGGATGCTTCTCTCCATATTTGAAACCACCTTGCTTCCAGAATTCCACTTCCTCTGTAAGAAATCCGGCTCTGAGTACTCCAACATTCAATGATTACTGTCTTTTATGAATCCCTGTCTGCACAAGTAAATTGAAACTTACTCACGATGCTTTAAATTTTTAATTGGGTTTATTTGCTCATTCCTGGCTTCCTCGGCTACATTATAAGCTACTTGAGGGCTGCTGCCTTACCTATTTTATATCTCATAATATTAGAGATTTTGAGTGTCAGACACTCATCATTCCTCCCCTCCAGGACCTTCACAATAGAGAACAGACACCGGAAGCTGTACAGAGATCTAAAAATTAGTTTTGTTAATGATAACCCAAGAACTAAAAACCAAAAACAAACAAACAAAAAAATCAAGACTGATTAAGCTAGATTGGAGAATATGGCTGGATTCTGAGGCCAAACGGGGAGCCTTTGAAAACTACTGAGCCTGCAAAACAAATGGGAACGGTCAGACTTTTCCTTCTGCAGGTCTAGTTCCTTCAAAAATCCTACCCACTGGGCCTAAGATGTGGAGAATAGTCAGGTAGGCCCATCTTGCATGAACATAGGCTATAGGCATATCCTGAAAGAGAAATTTCCCACTATCAGGTAATAGCACTGACCAATAAGCTTCATTAGTTCATTTAATTAGGTGAAAAAGGAAACAGAAGTGTTCATTCCATTAGTGTTTCATCCAGTGGGAAAAGAGTAACAGTCTCCTCTTGTAGAAATATGAGGGAACCTGGGCATCTTCAGTTGAATGAATGAATGAATGAACAGATGAATGGACTGAAAATACTCATGGGACAAGAAGCAGACTTTTGCTATGAGGCATGCCTCTATACAAAGAGAAATGAATACAGATATTCAGAGGCAAATGACCTCCAACCTCCAACCTTCGTGGTTTGTTGGACAACAACTAGAAGTCAAGATGTTGTAAACTGAGCTGTTATTCCCTGTAGGTACAATATTTCTGGAAAAACAATTTATACCTAAAGAAATGAAAATAAAGCACCAACATATGTTTTTAAAACAACTAAATGTAAAGCTACATATAAATGTTTCTTATGGGGGGGGAGGGTTCTCTAGCTGATTTGGACTAGATGGGGCTTTTTTAAATGTATGTCCAAAGATATGTCTCTTTCAAATCAATCTCCATACATCAAACAAAGACATTCTTCTTTCCTGCAAGGCGCTTTGATCTGCATTCAAAATTAAGGTCATCCTTTCTACAATGATCATTGCCCATGCAATGTGCATGAATGGACCCAGAAGCTTTTGAACAGTAAATGGTGAGAGGGTCAGGAAGTGGAGGGAGAAAGAGATCACTGTTTCCATAGTGACTTCTTCACTGTGACCAGTAGAGGCAGCAGAACAGTCGTTCATCCAGGGTCATATTCTTCAGGCTGCCATCCATAAATAAGAATTAGGGTCAGGACAATAAATAGCATAAAAGCAGCAATGTAGGGACGGTTGGATCAAACTATTTATTAATGTCCTGAGCCAGTGAGTGACTTCAGACTATTTACTCATACCCTAGTCTCTTTTTTTTTTTTTTTATTAACTAAGAAATTCTAAAAGTAGAATTTATACATATTAGTGCCTCTCAGGGACCCAGAAATAATGACTTTTACTCATCATTTCTAGCAAAATGACACTCATCACAATCTATTGAGGTGGAGGGAGACAGGAGTGTCAGATATGTACAGCAAAGAGTGAAGTAGACATACATGTGGCGTCATGGGATATGAAAATAAGAAGTGGTAGCATTTTTGTTCCTTCTAAGTTCTTTAGCTTCATTGGATTACACAAACAAATACATGCGGAGCTGGAATAAACAGGGTCATTAGCTTTCCACCCTTCCACAGGTTGGTGGCCTCTACCTTCATGAAAGGAGTGGAAAGTGGCTCAGTGACTTAGGCTGACACATAAGCCACATCAAAAGTAAGAATATAATCACCTGCTTGAAGTTCTTAAACTTGTTGATTGTTGCTTATTCAATGGACCATGTTCAGCTGGACAGTTTATAGGTTATAACTTTCCTAAGAGGACAATTCTTTACAGCCTGCCACAAAGAAACACAATCATTATAACTGGCAACAACAAAATGCCTTGTCAGCATTAACTTAGTAATTTTCTACTGTAGAGTACCAATTTTATCTTAAAAGTATATTTAAGTACTTACAAAGCTATAAATATCTGTGGTAAGTGTTTTAAGGAAGTACAGTGAGGAAAAGTAAACGATGACTTCCTCCAGGAACCTACAGTCTGGTCCAGAGATGATAAAACAAAAGTGTGATAGTTGGTATGTCTAGAAACAAAATGATACTCTAAAAAAAGTGAAATTACTAATTTGAAAAAATATATCCACCCTTATGTTTATTGCAACATTATTTACAACAGCCAAAATATGGAAGCAGTCCAAGTGTCCATAGATGGATGAATGGGTAAAGAAGATGTGGTATACATATATACAATGGAATATTACTCCGTCATAAAAAAGAATGAGATCTTGCCATTACAACAACATGGATGAACCTAGAGGGCATAATGTCAAGTGAAATAAGTCAGACAGAGAAAGGCAAATACCATATGATTTCACTCCTATATGGAGTCTAAAAAAGAAAACAAATGAACAAACAAAAACCGTAGAAATAGGCCCAAATATACAGAGAATATGCTGATGGTTGCCAGAATGGAGGGTTTGGGGAGGATGGGCAAATGGGTGAATGATAGTGGGAGGTACAGGCTTGTAGTTACGGAATGGATAAGTCATGGGAATAAAAGGTACAGCATAGGGAGTATAGTCAATGGTACTGTAATAACACAGAGGGTTGCTACACTCATGGGGAGCACAGCATAACATACAGAGGCATTGAATCACTATATCGCACACCTGAAACTAATATAACAGTGTGTGTCAACTACACTTCAGTAACAACAGCGCAATTGATGGAGAAGCAAAAAAAGAGAGAACTATGGAGAATGTCTCTCTTTTTTTTTTAAGATTTACTTATTTACTTTACAGAGAGAGAGTGGAGGTAGGGCAGAGGGGGAGGGAGAGGGAGAGAGAATCTCAAGCAGACTCCCAGCTGAGCACAGAGCCCAACACAGGGCTCGATCTTATGACCCTGAGATCATAACCTCAGCTGAAACCAAGAGTCCAATGTTCAACTGACTGAGCCACCCAGGCACCTTGAGAATGTCTATCTATAAAGGGCAGAATGGGGAAAAGAAATCAATGGAGACAGTTAAAGAAAAAAGGTAGGAAAATAAGAAGGATTCAGTGCTATGGAAGTCCAGAGAGAAGATAACCAAATATATGAAATAAGACAGAAGTCAAGACGATAAAGACTGAGAAATTCCCATCAGATTTATATATTTTTGGCTTGCATTGTATTAATTATCTGAAGGCAATTTCAATAGAGTATGGAATAAGGATAAACATTTAATGAACATCTTTTGTGTTCTAAGCATTTTACACGTATTATCTCATTTATTTTTTCCATCCTAATATGTAGATATTATTGTTGTTATTGTACAGATTAAGAAAAACCTGGCATAAACTCACACAAATGAAAAATGCAAACCAGGATTATTTAACAACAAAGTCCATGCTCTATGCCCAAAAACCTCCCCAGCATTTAAGAAATAAGTGAATGGTTAAGGATAATTTTCAAATTCTCTCTGTAAGGACATGGAAAAGCCAGCACTTATTGAGTACTTATTATTAATACAGCTTGTTCTGAGTGCTTTGCTTATATTACCTTAATCATAGCAATCCTGTGAATGCGCTGCACAGGGAGCCAGCTGGACCCTGCTCCCCTGAACTGAATGGGAGCATCTCATCCCAACGCAGAATTCAGTGAGGTCATGCTGGTAGCTTGAAATCAACCAGGGTGGATGTATTTGCACCATGGAAATTACACACACAAATCAGCACTTCCTCTCTCACCTGCCCCCAGAACCACATTAACAGAACACCGCTGTTATTACGATGCCTGTTTGACAGAAAGAGAGCTCTCACACAATGTCACACAGCTAGAAAGAGAAACAACGGAAATTGAACCCAGGCAGTCCAGCTATAGATTCTAGATTTTTTAACCCTTACCCATATATTGAGAACCTTGGAAGTTGACAAGGGGGCATGAACAAGGAAACACATGTTGAACCCAAACACCTGGTATGTTTGGAAGGGGAGCAAGCAGAGGAGGCAGGTGAAGAGATCAAAGACACGAGACGTCACACATGAAGTGTGATCACATGAAATGGAATCACATGAAATGGAATCCTGAGCTTGGATAATCAGTTTTGGATTTAATAAGGACAAAGGCTGGTTTTACCTAGAAAAGGAGTGGACAAGGGTCTTGGGGATATACATGGGGATTTTAGAGGTGGCGAGGAGGAAAATTAAGGCATGCATGTGATACAGGGCTCAATCTCGTCTGTAAAACTGAAGCTAGGGTTATTTGTCACGAGACAGAGGAACAGAGATTAGTTGAAAGCCTTTGAAAAGCAGAAAAGTTTTGAAGTCTCATTATCGACAGTGTCCCATCAGCCCAGTCTTAGATATTTGAAAATGAGTATTATGCATAGAAAAATAGGGAGTGAGAGGCAGTGAGAGGTTGAAACCCCACCATGTGGGTAATATCCTGCAGTTTGCTAAACTGATTTTGCAAACAACAGCTTCTTTTATTTAATTTGTGGTGCACATTTGCATACCTGCTGTCTGGCCAGGTTGGCTGCCTTCCCCTGTCAGACAGTGTGGAGGGAGCTGGTTTGATTTACTGGGGTGGCTTGTGAGATCGAGCCCCACGTGCGGCTGTGTGCTCAGTGAATAGTCTGCTAGAGATTCTCTCTCTCTCTCTCCATTTCCCTCTGCCCCTCGCCCCAACTCGTGTGCTCTCTAAATATATAAATAAATATATAAATAAATAAATAGTAGGATTTTTAAAAAATAACAAAAATTTTAAAAAATAAAGTTATTCAAATTATGGAGAAATCAGGTTGACCTTACTGTTTTTGAAAACTTGCCAAAACATTTTTTTCCCCACATTTTATCTTTTTCCCCACAGACACTGTCAGCATCCTGATGGCTGGTTTTACATTTTTACATGATAGATATGTGAGAACGAAATATATGTAATGTATGACTGTTGAGTCATAATCCACACACTTCGAAAGCACACTAAATTCAAAAAGATGTCTTTGATTCTTCATGGGGGTCTCAATTAATACAGAATGGATGTTTTCAAGGTTGCTTACATTTTCATTTGAATGACTTTAGTAGGCAGCGAACTGTCTCTTGAGGAGAAATAAGTTGAAATCTTTAAGATCAGTTCATCTTCTTGACAAAAAGGAACTTTGTAGAAAGAAATGATCCATGCTTCCCCCCTCTTGGACTCACTTCAGAGTTGTTTCCCTTTTTAATGGCCTCTCTCCCCCATGAGTGCTGATTTTCCATCATTGTTGCCATCTGGGTATTCTCTTAAAAGTCAGCGCCAAGCTTGGAGTCAGCCAAAGGTATAAATTCCGCCCCTTCCTACAGACTTCGTGACACATGTCTTTGGAATCTATACCTGTATGTTTTTATTTTATTTGCTATGTGCAGTGGTTACTCTCCATGTGTGTTCCCAAGCAAACAAGGACAACTTCTCGAGAATAACTCCAGAACGCTGTAGACCTCCAGGTCTTTGATATCTTCCCTCTTCAACTAGAGCGCACAAACACAGATGTAATTCCTGCACACGGTTCAAGAAACGAATGACTGGGTTCTGTGCTGCTTTTCCTTTTAGCTGCCTATGGTGCTCCACATTTTGGGACATTCTGGTGTTTTGTTTTTTTTTTTTTTTTTTTTTTTTTTTTGAGACACTTCTTCTTAGTAATATGTCAAAGAGAGATCATTTTTGGCAGAGAAGAGCTAACAGAAACTTAGATCCAAAAGACTGTATGATTTTTAAAACATGGGCTATTTGTGCCAACGAGTAGAACAGCATTTCAGGAAACCCAGTTACATTTTCCATAGAGAACTGCGGCTTTGTTCCTCACGGAAGCATGTTAGTTCATAAATCCAAACCACTTCTCAAGTGCTACGAGTATACCACACAGATCTGTCTGTAAGGGAAAGAATACCCAGAGCTTTTGAAGAATTACTCTATAAAGCACCAAATCAATAAAATAGGTCACACACCAGGATAGAAATAGAGATGAGGCCCTGCTTCTCTTTTTGTAGTTCTGAATCTTTCCATGATTACTTTTCCTGTATTTTCCATGTTATTTTTCATGCTGCTTCAGCATCAGTCGCAGGTCCCTGTCGTGCTGGGAATGGCTGGTTCCTCTGCCATTGGGCTGACCCAGACTCTCACACCTCAGAGCACCTGTTGTGGGGGGAGGGGGAAGGCGGTGAAGATTTCCTAGTTGGGCAGGAAGTGAAGTTCAACTTTGTAAAAATTGATCTCCTGCTGGACAGAAGAGATGGCTTTCCTGTTTCCTGTGTCATGTAAAACCTTACATTTGTAGCACCCCTGTAATTTCACCATTGTCCTTCAAAATGAAATTGTTGATATCAAATGTCATATGCTAGTTGTTAGCCAGTCACATTTCTTTCTGTTTTAATTGTCTGCTTTTCTTCTACCTGTTCTTAAATTTTTGTCTTCTTAAAAACCCCTGTGAACGAAATGATGAAAGATTTCAAAAGCAAAATTAAAAGACACTTTGCACCTGGGAGAAAATATCCACAACATGAGTAACAGGAAAAGTACTAATACCTGGGTATTAGAAGAGAGTTTAAAAATCAATGAGGAATACTTTCATATCTGGAAAGATGAAATAGATGTGCTTTTTCCCTATTCCTCTCACCAAGAACAACTAAAAACTAAAGAGGAAGGCAGATTGGCTAAGGACCTTGGGACCCAAGGAACAATCCATTGATGCACTTCCTGGGCTTTCTTTTTGCCCCAGATAGCTCAGACCTCGTGCTGAAGTAGCTGCCAACCCAGAAATGCCAATAAGAAGTCCCAACAAAAGTCTGCTGTTTCTAGTCAGAGGACCAAGAGAGATTAAGCCTCGCAAAATAGAGAAATTTTTTAGACAATAATCACTCTCCTCTACCAGACACCCCAGAAAATGCTGTGACTCCATTCTTAGCCACGTCAGCAAAGGACCATTGAGCTAGGCTTCCACCCCAGCAAGGCTGTAACAAGACACCCAGAAACTTTTCCGCTGGGGTGGCATGAGAGGAGGTCTAGTGGAGACTCGGGATTTTCCCCATCACCCAACAGTAATAAGACCATCCTGCTGTGGTGTCCGTAGGAACCATCTGGAGAGCAGGAATTTTCACCCTCACTCAGCAATAACAAAGAGGCTCTGCTCTCACCTGTCAATGAAGGCCAGGTAGGGAAACAGGACTTCTACTTCCATCAGGCAAAAACAAGACAGAGATCCCTATCCATGCCAGAGTGGTGTCAGGAAAAGCCAGAAAAAAACAGAAAATTTAAGCAAGGTTCAGAGCCTTTTAACATAATACAATATTGTCTAAGTTTCTAGTGAAAATCCCTTGTCATATCATGAATAAGGAATATCTCAGACTGAATGAGAAAAAAAGACCAATGAATGTCAACACCAAGATGACGAAGATGTTAAAAGTGTCTGACAAAGGGGCACCTGGGGGGCTCAGTGGGTTAAGCCTCTGCCTTCAGCTCAGGTCATGATCCCAGGGTCCTGGAATTGAGCCCCATCAGGCTACTTGCTCCACGGGGAGCCTGCTTCTCCCTCTTCCTCTGCCTGCCACTCCCCCCACTTGTGCTCTTCACTCTCTCTCTCTCTCTCTCTGTCAGATAAATAATTAAATGAAATCTTTTTTTTTAAGTGTCTGACAAAGACTTTAAAGCAGTCGTGATAATGATGCTTCAGTGAAAAATTTGGAACATGCTTGAAACAAATGAAAAAAGAAAGGCTCAGCAAATAATAGTTTCATCAAAGGAATATAAAAATGCTATAAGGAAGAATCAAGTGGAAATTTTAGAGCTGAAAACTACTATAACCAATATAAAAAGCTCAGTGAATGGGATCAACAGCAGAATGGAGAGGACAGAGAGCAGACATGGTGAATTGGAAGATAGAACAATATAAATTACTCAGTCTGGACAACAGAGAAAATAGACCAAAAAAATGAATAGTGCTACAAGCACCTAAGACTCAAACAAAATATCTAACATTAGCATCATTGTGGTCTTGGAAGGACAGGGAAAAACGTTGGGGGGTGGGGTGTGTGCTAAAAAGTCCTCAAAGAAATAATGACTGAAAACATCTCACTTAACAAGTGACATAAAACTACAGAATCAAAAAATCTGAATGAATCCCAAGATAAAACAGGTAAACCTCCCAAAAATCTATTTCAAAATACATTATAAGTAAAATTCTGAAGACAAAGATAAAGAGAAGACCTTGAAAGCAGTCAAAGAAAATAATACCTATCTACAGGAAAAAAAGAACTAGAAAGAGGGCTGATTTCTTATCAGAAAGCTTGGAGATCATAAAGAAGGGGTGCCATATTTTTCAGATACTGAAACAAAACAAAACAAAACAAAACCCTGTCAGCCCAGAATCTTCTGACCAGTGAAAATATTCTTCAAAAAATGAAGGGGAAACCAAGACATTTTCAGACAAAGGGACACTAAGAGAATTTGTCATCAGCAGACCTATCCTAAAAAATAGCTAAAGACCCTCCTTCCTCAGGAGATCGGTACCACCATCACTTTGCTACTGTTCAATAAACCTTGCTTTGCTGCTCACATTTAAAAAAAAAAAAATGGCTAAATGAAGTCCTCCAACTGGAAAGTAAGCAATAAAACAAGGACCTAGGTATATCATAAAGGAAGGAAGAGCACAGTAAGCAAACATACAAAGAAAAAGCAAACAATCCTATTAAAGGCTGGTCAAGAGACACGAAGTGATATTTCACCAAAGAAGATGTACAGATAGCAAACACATACACGAAAAGATGTTCAACATCATTAGCCACTAGGTAAATGTAAATGAAAACCATAGTGAGATATCAGTGCACACCTATCAGAATAATTAAAAAAAAAAAGATGACATGCTATATGATTGTATTTGCATAACACCCTTGAAATGAAAAATTATATAAATAGGGAACAGATTAGTGTTGCAAAGTGTAAAGTAGAAGGTAGGTTTCAAAGGAAAGTGAGTGGGTATGGTCTTAAAAGGTAATCTGGAGGTTCTTTGTGGTGGTGGAAATAGTATGTATCTTGACTGCATGGATGTCAATATCCTGGTTGTGATATGACAGTATCATTTTTGCAAGATATTACCATTAGGGGAATTAAGGTAAAGCTACAGCAGCTCCCTTTGTATTGTTTGTTGCAATATCAAATGAATCTACAATTATCTCAAAATAAAAAGTTTAATGAAAGCAAAAAAAATAACAAGAAATTAATGTATAAAGTCAGTTCTGCCAACTTTTTCTTTGTAATTCTAGTGTTGTATCTGCTTGGAAAGGCCTCTCCCCCTCTTCAAGACTACAAAAGTATCCTCCTGTATAAAATACTTTGATAGTTTTATTTTTAAAATACAGACATTTTCTGTTTGGATGTTGTAAAATCTGGTAAGCTGCCACACCCCTCACTTTGACTCATCCCACAGTTTTCCTGATAAAACACTAGATGTTCATTTGCTCTTTTCACACCATCACCACATTACCTACATTCTCTATGAGACAAGGGGGTGATTTTGGCATGTCTGTATTATCTCTTAAATTCCATAAACCATGCTTTTGACAGCTAAGATAGATTCTACAAGCTCTCAGAAGAAATTGCTATTAAAATAGTTCATTTTTCCAGTGGGGTAGAAGTGTTTTCATAAGTGAAACCTAAAGACTTAAATGAGGTAGTTGCCAATACTAAAAGCAAACCAGTCAATTTTCAAACCAATTTTTAATCCCCCTTTATCTTAGGAAAGTTGAGTCCTTTACCAAAGATATCAAGATACCTCCAGGAAGAATCAAAACAACCTTCCAGGTAAATTTCTGTTGCACAGGAGTATTCTGGTTAAGGTCGCCCCATGCGGCACTTCCGGTGTGCACAACTCCAGATAGCCTGGTGAACGTGGACTCCAGCTTGCAATACTGAGGTGCAGCCACGTCACCCTCGGGTCCATTCCCTCTCTGCCAATTTGCAACATCCAAGTGCTACAGACATGACTTTGTGATGGAAGAAAAGCTTTGGGTGAAGGGAGGGAGGTTTAGTAGGAAAGACAACAGGAAAGTCTCATCAGGAGAAAAGAGTGACTCAGCCTCTTTCTCAACACCCTGACCAGGCATTTCACTGTACTGAGAGGAAGAAGGAAAGGCCCCTTTTCTCTACCACATGCCCCCAGCTCCCAAGCTCTGGCTCTCTGAATCTTGAGTCAGACCCCCAAATGCCCGAGTGCAGAGAGGAAGGATCACACAGGAAATGGACCAGGACACAGAGGCAGGCCAAGGGCTTGTCCTGCCTGAGGGCATGGGGCTTCCTAACACTGGAACACAGTTTCTCTGACATTCTACACCCCGAGGTTCAGAAGTGCAGCCTGGGGAGATAAAAGAAATGACAATAACCCCAGGCCTCTGGTAAGCCCAGAAACATGTGACTGTCATGAGCAGACGAGTGACCACATATTTGGAGTCCTGCTGAATGTATTACTTGGGTTTCCATTAGCACTGACCAAAAAAATCTCAACTCTAGCTTTTAGTTTTCTTGAAAAAACAAGAAAATGACATCATACCAAGTATATACGGTCGAAGAGAATAACTGTCTCAATGTCCTCAGACCGTTGGATCATGTCCCCTTCCAATTTCACCCAATTCACTTTTCCCGTGAGAGACTGTGGACTGTGGGAAACAAACTGAGGGTTTTGGCGGGGGCGGGGGGGGGGGTGAGCCTGGTGGTGGGTATTAAAGAGGGCACATATTGCATGGAGCACTGGGTGTGGGACATAAACGATGAATCTTGAAACATTGAAAAAATAAAATAAAATTTTAAAAAAAGAATGTTGTCGGGACGCCTGGGTGGCTCAGTTGGTTGGACGACTGCCTCCAGCTCGGGTCATGATCTCGGAGTCCCGGGATCGAGTCCCGCATCGGGCTCCCAGCTCCATGGGGAGTCTGCTTCTCCCTCTGACCTTCTCCTCGCTCATGCTCTCTCTCACTGTCTCTCTCTCGAATAAATAAATAAAATCTTAAAAAAAAAAAAAAAAAGAATGTTGAATCATGAAGACTGATGATGATGGGGAGTTGCTGAGCGTTAGCCCCAAGGCACAGCCTTCCCAGTCGGCTCTGAAGAGAGACCTAATCTTGTAGGTAAAATGTCCTTTATCAACTTCATTTGCTCCCTGCAAAAAATGAATAGGTATACAGTTTTCACAAAAATATAAATGTAAATGAAATACTAAATAGAAATCTAGCTTTTTCACTCAGGTTATCAGAACTAACAAGAACTCTGCATTTCTGAGGTAATCCCAACACATTTTTGCTGGTAAATTAGACATTGAAAATCTGATGTGGATGTTTTGCACATTTAAAACTGCAAGATTTATTTGAGTAAGGAGCAAGCATCCCAGAAGCTGAGTTTGGTTAAAATACCACCTAACCTCTTTATAATTTAGATGATCCATTCAGTTCTAAGAGTTCAAAGTGCCGTTCTCGGGGAGGGGATTCACATACCTGTAAATCTGGAGATTATCAGAATTCAAATGACTCCTCATGCTTGCAATCTGATTTATGTTATATGCTAGAAATTACTTGCAGCAAATGTAACTTAGAATAAGCAGGGGATATAAATACCTTTTATTAATTTGTACTGACAATTTTTTTGGCTTCATTTTCTCCTAATGGGATTATATCCAACAGCTACCTGCTAGACACAACACTGACTGCAAAGAACACACTCCGTCCGTGCAACTTCTAAAAGTTTACCTCTAGAGTGCAGAATCCTTGTCCCCTGATTTTCTATGGCTTCAGTTACTGTTCCTAGTAATGGTATTAAGGATGGCTACCTTTTTTAAGTATTTATGATATAAATAGTGAAATAAATCAGGTAATCCTCACAACAGCCTTGTGAGGCAGGTACTATTATAATACTATTATTATCATATTGTTATATTATTATTTCTTCTAAATATAAAGAAATTGAGTCTTTGAGAAATTGAATAACCTTCCAATATCAGAGTTTTTAAGTGAAACAGGCAAGATTGGCTCCTGATCTCTCTGTCTCCAAAGCTAGCTTGACCCACTAAACTAGATAGTTACTCTCAATTCTGTCTCCAGGTCTGTGTAACACAGGAACTAGAGAGCACCTCTCAGCTCCAGGCCATGGGGATGCCTTCATATTCCTTGAAACATGTTGCATTTGTCTGGATCATAGTGGAAAGGTAACTCTTTACTGAATGTTCCCTAGAAACATTTCACCTACCACTTAGATAATGCTTCACGCACATGCAGTTAATAACCATTACAAGCACCTCTAAAGTACTTGCTATGTTCCAGGCCCTCTTCTAAACCCTGTATTTGTATTAATTCATATACTCTCACCTAGTAATTGGTACTACTGTTGTCCCAAACTTACAGCCGAGGGTAAGAACTTCCCTGAGGGTGCACAGCTAGTCAGCAGCAGAGCCAACATCCCTACCAGAGAGTGTGGCACTAAATTACAGTGTAGGATCCCCTAACATTTCTGAGCAGGAGCTGTGGGTTCAGTTCTGTCCTGGACTCCAACAAGGCTGCTATGAACCAAGCACGCTGATCTCCTGGGGCTAAGAATCTGGTACAGAAGACAGAATTAATCACTTCAACATATATGCGATTACAAACTGTAATAAATACATGAAGGAAATAAAGAGGAACATGAGAGAGCACAACAGGAGTCTGATTTAGGCTGGGCAGGCCTCTATGGGAAGCTATATCTAAGATTAACCCTGAAATGGAGGAGGAGCCAGGCACAGGAAGGCTCCAAGACGAGAAGGACACAGTATGTGGGAGCAAGGCTGAATCAGGGGACATCGTGACAATACCAACTCATTTCCTTATTATTTTAAAATTATAAGAACATGTTGAACTGTGACTCATTCTGCTTATACTCCCATAGGCTAGCAACAAAATAGTAGATCCCATAGCCCCCATAAAACTTGGCAAAGAGGATACCCAGACATCCATTTGTCAATCCCTAATCTATCACCAACCTTGAAGATGCAACAGGGTTGGGGTTGAAAAGGCTGAGAATAAGAATTTCTCTGGGGAAGCTGTCCCTTTGCTCTGCATCCACTCCCTTGTCCTGTCTCTTCCACCAAGGGGAAGAAAAAAGGGTGTTTTATCTCCTAGTTTGAGACCTAGTGAGAGAGTCCCTAGTGAAGGAACCACTCATTGGACCAATGCTGACTCAAATGAAAAGAGCAGCATTCAGAGGAAGTGACAGCATGGAAAGTGAACTGCCTTTTACACAGGCAAGGATGTTGAAGCAGTTCACATGACCATATATGCCCTTGTGGGAACCAGACTGGAGCCATCTTCAAAGAGATCTTGCTCAAGAGGTTTACCAGAGAGTCTTGTGAAGTGGAAGCCCCAATGCCCAGGTCATGAGTGTTTGCAGTGTTAAGTGGCCAGCCATATCCCACATCACAGAAGTGGTCATTAGAGGATCCCAGTGAGAGTTTCCTAGAAACCCACAAAACGTATCCCAAGGGAAAGACCACAAATATATCCCAAAGATACATTTGCCAAGCCTCATGAACACCAGGGACAGATGGTAAAAATACTGATCTATGAATACTGTGCATTGCCTTAATTCCTTCTCATTTCAGGAGTCAGAGTCTGGACTAGTGAGCAGAGGTTGGAAAAGCAGAACAAGGTAGGGATGTGGAACAGAAGCATCCATGATCCCCTTCCCATTGCAGGATCCAGGAACTGGCAAGAGGGAAACAGTTTTGTTTTGTTTTTTTAAGATTATTCATTCATTCATTCATTCATTCATTCAAGAGAGAGCAAGTGAGGAAGAGGGGGAAGAGACAGAGGGGGAGGGAGAGAGACAAGAAGACTGCACTGAGCTTAGGGCCCATCGCAGGGCTGGATCTCAAGACCCTGAGATCATGATCTGAGCCAAAATCAAGAGTCAGATGCTTAACCAACTAAGCCACTCAGGTACCCCAGCAGGAAGGAAACACTTTAAATTTGACTGAAAGTCCAAATTACATGTATTACATAGAAATGGGTCATTTGCAGCACTGAAATAAGACTCTCCCTGTGACAGGAATTGTCCACAGCCTTCCCATTATCCAACTGGAAAAGCTATAGGACCTGATAAAGAATTTATCTAAGAGTAGGGAAAAAAGGTAGATCTCACTGAGCAGGGTTGAAGATTCCCAGGTAGATTACAAAGAAAATTGTCTTTGTCATTCAGCAAGTATTTATTGAATGCCTACAATGTACCATGTATAGTTTCAAAACTTAGGATGTATCAGGAAACAAACCAGGTATCTGCCTTCATGTAGCTTATATTCTATTGGGACAGGGGGAGGGATGGCTTGGATAAGAGACAAACAATATACTTGATAAACAGGGAAATTATATGATATGATAAAAGTGATTAGTGCAATGAGAAATTGATTGAGCTAAGGTCACTGAGAATGCCAAGGGAGGGTAGTTTGTAATTCTATATCTCAATAAAATTGACATATAACACTGTATGTTTAAGGTGTACAAAATAATAATATATTGTGAAATGATGACCATAGTAAGTTTAGTTAACATCCATCATCTCATATAGATAACCAAAAAAAAAAAGAAAGAAAATGAAAAAAAGAAAAGAAAATATTTCAATTCTAAAAAGAAAGAGAGAAAGAGAATTTTTTTTTCCTTGTAATGAGAACTCTTAGGATCTACTCTCTTAACAACTTTAAAACATATCATACAGGGCACCTGGGTGGCTCAGTCATTAAGTGTCTGCCTTCAGCTCAGGCCATGATCCCAGGGTCCTGGGATGGAGCCCCGCATCAGGCTCCCTTCTCAGTGGGAAGTCTGTTTCTCCCTCTCCCACTCTCCTTGCTTATGTTCCCTCTCTCGCTGTGTCTCTCTCTGTCAAATAAATATATAAAATCGTTTAAAAAATAAAATAATATAATATAAAATAAAATATACATATTTACAATATACTTATACTATACTATACTACTATATATACAATATATTTACTATAATTATACTATACTATACTACAGTACTACTATACTACAATATGGTTATACTATACTTAAATATAGTCATCATGTTGTACATTACATCCCTAGTGTTTCTTCATCTGACAACCAGGAGTTTGTACCTTTTGGCCACCTCATCCAATCTCCCTGCTTTGGTAACCATAAATACATTCTCTTTTTCTGAGTTTTTTTTTTTCTTAGTTTTTATATATAAGAAAGATCATACAGTATTTGTCTTTGTCTGACTTATTGAACTTAGCATAATGCCCTCAAGATCTACCCAGGTTGCATCAAATAGCCAAATTTCTTCCTTTTTTATGACTGCATGAGATGCCATTGCATATATACACCCCATTTTCTTTATCCATTCAGTTGTCAATGGACACTTAAGTTGTTTCCATGTCTTGGCTAATGTAAATAATGCTGGTAACTTGTCATTTTAAATTGGGTGTTTACTGTAGGCCTTACTGAGTGATACTTAAGGAAGGAGATTGTTTAAAAACATAAGTCAGATCTTGTCACTCCTCCACTCAGAACCCTGCAAGGGGGTGTGCACTCGGACTGCTGTCAGGAAACTATACATGGAAAGGAGAGAAGCAGAGAAACTGCTCAGACGCTCCTGCAGTCATCAAAGGGGGAGATCTGGCGGCTGATGGTGGCAGTGGGGATGGTGAGATGTGGTGATCAGATTCTGGAGATATTTTAAAAGAGGCTCTCTTGATGTGATAGATGTGGGATGTGCAATAAAGGAGTTATTTTTATTTCAAAGGTTTTGACCTAAGCAAATAGAATTTTGAAATTACCAAATACTGACCGAGGGAAGACTATCAGTAGAACTGCTCTGAGGTTGAAGGACAGTTTTGGACACTAAGTCTCAGATGTCTATAAGACCTTGATCAAGTGGGGGAGCTGCCTAGATGATTGGGTATGTGGATCTGGAGTCCAAGAAAGAGGTCAGGCCTGGAGCTACAAATTTGGGAGTAAAGACTGAGAATTGTCTATAACTTACAATAAGAAGCTTGATAGAAGAGAAAAAGCAGCCCATTGTAAACCAGCATGAGTGAATCATGAAGTGTTCAGAACCCAGGTGGAAAAAAAAATTAATTTGTGTAAGACCAGAACAGAGATGACTGCCAAATCTCATTATTCAAAGAAATCTTGTGTGTGTGTGTGTGTGTGTGTGTGTGTGTGTGTGTGTGTATTTTTCCTTTGGTAATTTGGAATTTTTTCCCTCAATACTAGCTATTTTTCTAAAAATGTTCTGAATCTTTTCATAGGAGGGAGAAAGAGAATCCTAAGGGGGGTTCCCTGCTCAGCACAGAGCCCAATGTGATGCTTGATCTTATGACCCCAAGATCATGACCTGAGCTGAAATCAAGAGTCAGACACTCAACCTACGAAGCCACCCAGGCACCCCCACTTGTTGAATTTCTTAAAAGGAGAAAGGCCATGTATCATCCATACTTGGAAGAAGGATAGAAACCTGTACCAAAAATGTGGTAGAATCTTTCTACTCTCAACATGGAAAATGTTCTCCTATTAAATATTTCTCTTGTTTTATCTACTCATCTCTGCTCTTAGTTGACATAATAATCTCACAATCATGTATTCAGATGGCTGGCCTTCGTAAGGAAAGTCCTTCTCTGGCAATTTATTTCTCAGAGCACCACACATCTCTTAAACACGGACCAAGTTATTTTTTAAAGAAGAGTGTTAACGTCTTTAAGTCAACCAGTCAGCTGAGAATTTTTTGGAGTCCTCTTTGTCTGTAAAGTATTATTTAGCTATCCATAATTTAAGAATTCAGAGCCACATTCCTGCCATTGTTCCTTGGTGAACCCCTAACCACAATAAAAAAGGAAATTTAGTCTCTTTCCCTGCAGGCCAGACAAAGAAAATTGCAGCGAAGGGTTCAGAAGGGTAAATTAAATGTCACTCTGACCCAAAGGTTTGGAAGGAATGTAAAAATTCCATTATGAAAACTGAGGGAGCACAAGAAATCACGGTGGTAAAGTCGAAGTACACTCATGGGCTGATGACATTCGCATGAAAGATGGGACCTAGAACACAGAAGACACAGAGAGTCTGTTCCGTTGGCTTCTGGACTTGAGGCAGAGGCAAACTAGACTCTTCAGTCCCTTACAGTCTTATGGCTCTGAGACGGTGAGTAATTAGGGTACAGAAAACAGTGGAACAAACACTGAAAAAAACGTGGAAGTTTGGATACACACATCCAAACCAAGAAAAATAGTTGTAATATATTTAAACTTGGAGGATTTAGCTTTGATTTAGAAGACACAGAAGAACTGGTTCCAAATCAGGCCAGGAGGGTTGTTTATTTTGCTTTGCTCAAGTCAGATCTAATGATCCTAATGACTTTAAATGTTTCTAAATTATTCCCCAGACTTGGTTAAATTTTGTACTTGGGCCATAGTTGAGACAGCAAACACTGATTTATTTAACGTTCAATCAGCCTAACTCTCAATTTGCTGGCATTCTGGCCCTCTGTACAGTGAGGATTGAAATTCATCCTCCCACCTCTAAAATATTTCAAGATTATAGCATCCCTTTTAGAACTATCAGAGTACAGTTTGAGGATTAAGTTAACTATATTGGCTTCTTTTTCCTTTGTCTGTCTTTCTTTCTTTCTTTCTTTCTTTCCTTTCTTCCTTCCTTCTTCCCTTCCTTCCTTCCTGCTGTTTTTTAGGTATAGGTTATCTCTCTGTTCACCAGAACATTCAACTGAGCAGTGCTATCCAATAGAACTTTCTGCAGTGATGAACATGTTCTGCATCTGTATTCTGCATCATGTAGCTACTAGCTATATGACTACTGAGCATTTGATATATGGCTCATGTGCCTAAGGAACTAAATTTTTAATTTAATAATTTAATTAAAATTTTATTTTTTAAATTTAAATTCAATTAAATAACATATAGCGCATTGTTAGTTTCAGAGGTGGAGTTCAGTGATTCATCAGTCTTGTATAACACCCAGTGCTCATTACATCATGTGCCCTCCTTAATGCCCATCACCCAGTTACCCCATCCCCCCAGCTTCCCCTCCAGCAACCCTCAGGGTTTTTTTTTCCTATGCTTAAGAGTCTCTTATGGTTTGTCTCTCTGATTTCATCTTGTTTTACATTTTCCTCTCTTCCCTTATGCTCCTCTGTTTTGTTTCTTAAATTCCAAATATGAGTGAGATCATATGATGATGTCTTTCTCTGACTGACTTACTTTGCTTAGCATAATACCCTCTAGTTCCATCCACGTCACTGCAAATGGCAAGATTTCATTTTTGTGATGGCTGAGTAGTATTCCAGTGTATGTATGTACACCACATCTTCTTTATCCATTCATCTGTTGATGGACATCTGGTCTTTTTCCATAGTTTGGCTATGTGGAAATTGCTTCTATAACATTGGGGTGCAGGTGCCCCTTCAAATTGATACATTTGTATATTTGAGGTAAATACCTCGTCATGCAATTCCTGGGTTGTAGGGTAGCTCTATTTTTAGCTTTCTAAGGAAACTCCATACTGTTTTCCAGAGTGATTGTACCAGCTGGCATTCCCACCAACTGTGTAAGAGGGTTCCCCTTACTCCATATCCTTGACAACATCTGTTGTTTCCCAACTTGTTAATTTTAGCCATTCTGACAGGAGTGAGGTGGTATCTCATTGGGGTTTTGATTTCTATTTCCCTGATGCTGAGTGATGCTGAACATTTTTTCTTCATGTATCTGTTGGCCATTTGCATGTCTTCTTTAGAGAAATCTCTGTTCCTGTCTTCTGTCCATTTCTTGATTGGATTATTTGTTCTTTGGGTGTTGAGTTTGAGATGTTCTTTATAGATGGTGGATACTAGCCCTTTATCTGATAAGACATTTGCAAATATCTTCTCCTATTCTGTAGACTAGTAGGTAATGTATTACAGGACAGTGCATTTCTAGAACAACAAAGAAGGTACTACATGTTATTAGCCTATAGATAAACACTATCACTATATGCAAATGTGTCCGTAAAACCCAGTGGTGTTCTCCATGCTGTAAGCAGAAGAAACTTATCATTTTTTATGTGGCTTGTGGTAGGCTTGTGGATGACCATGATGGCATGTCTGCTGTGGCACTCTTGACAAATTAAGGACTGTTAGTTTCCTAGGACTATCATACCAAAAACTGAGTAGACTGAAATAATAGAAATGTATTGCCTCACGTTTTGGAGGTAAGTCCATAACCAAGGTTTTAGTGGGACCACGCTCTCTCTGACAGGAGAATCCTTCCTGGCTTCTTTTAGCTTCAGGTGTTTGCCAATAATCCTTGGTGTTCCTTGACATATAGATGCATTGCTTGGATCTTCTGGCTGTCTTCTCCTTGTATGTCTTCATATTGCTTTCCCTCTGTGTGTCTGTCTCATGTCCAAATTTTCCCTTTTTATAAGAACATTAGTCATTGGATTAGGCCAACCCTAATAACCTTATTTTAACTTGACTACATCTGTAAAAACTCTAAGTAAGGTCACACATTCTGAGATACTGGGGGTGAGGGCTTCATCGTATCTTTTTCTGGGGGGAACAAAATTCAACACATAACATTCAGTATAGCAATAATATTCTTGTGTGGAAGTGGGCAGATCCCTGAAAGCTGACAAGGCCCTTCTCCCACACAAATCCCTGAAAGGCAGCAGGACCAAGTCAGTTTTCCTGGCTGGCTCCCATGTCCACGTACACAGGCTTGACCATACAACTCTGAGCAGAAGATATGGAGAAGTCTCATCCACTTGTGTTTAATCTTCCCCAGCGTCTTCTCTGCTCAGCTCACTGCAGGCATGGTGGCAAGCTAAGGAGACAACAACTTTGAATGGGACTCAAGGCATCCCACCAGACTGGCCTCTATGGTCTGGCCTACACAGTGTTGCTTTCAGAACTCACCACTGTTCATGCCCTCTTAGAAGTTTAGATGAGGGAATCTTTCCCTCTAAAAAAAAAAAAATTGCACTTGCCCTCCTTTCCTTCCCACCCCCTCCGTAATTCCCTCTGCTAAGTCAGTCTGACATGTTTACTCCTTTTTGTCAAGCAGCCTCCTTCTACCATGCATGTGGTATTTTGCCTTGCATCAAACTTCTAGGAAACTTGGTAACATTATAGAACACCCACAGGCAAAGGAAACAAATCTCCCCCAGATGAAGTATGATCTTGGCAGCAGCTCAATGAAAGCCACAGCCCTTGATGAACTAGGCTGCTGAAAGTCTTCCTGGTACCACTGGAGACCTGAGATGACCATGAAGGATCAGGAAGGCAGAGAGTCTTCACAAAAGGAAGAGAGAAGGGTGTGAAGAAAACACAGATCAAGAACTAGGTCCTGGAGTGAGATGCTGAGGAAACCACTAGGGTAGCATGAGGAGCAGGGAGTGGGAGGAAAAAAAAAAAAAGAGAGAAGGCCATTTAATCATCATCTCTAAGGACTGAGTAAAATGATGTCAACCAGAATGTCAATAATACTTTGTCAGTGGGTTGAGTTGGACCAAAACTCCTCAAGGGGAATAAGAAAAGACTCTTATAGTCTTTTATATCAGCACCTAGTATGGTGTCTGGGACATGGAAGGTATCCAATAAATGTTAAATAGGTAAGTAAAACAGCAAATGAAATTTGAGGATTACCATAGGAGGTTAAAGTACAGTAAAGACAGGCTTGGGTACTATTCTGGGAGCTTAGTTGGAAGATGGAGATGGAGAGTCTAAGAAAGGTATCAGGAAAGAAGGGACAAAATGTGGAGAACAAAAGAATCTTCAGTAATGTTGAATAAAAACATGAAGGAAAGGAGAAATGAATGAATGAAGAGGTCAAAAACAGCTGAGGTTTCTCACCTGAGACATTGTGTTATAATGCATCAGATATTCAGATAAAAACCTGAATACAATGTCTCCCATGAAGACAAATGCCCACGATCACCCTGCAAATGTGTTTGGTTTCAGCCACAAAGAGTTAAAGAGCAGTTTTTAAAAAGATTTTCACTGAACAAAAAATCCAGTGGACTCAGCTAGTCACACAGGCCTGCTCAGACTTACTATAGTTGGCTCCACTCCCTTGTCCCTCCATGCAGTCCACTTTGCCCATGTGGAAGGGCTGATAATCCACCAGTACAGTTTAGTTAAATGAGTTAGACTAGTGAAATACTTTAAATTGTTTGGTGAATCAGTACTATTCTGTGCCTTCCAAATGTTTTCCTGCCTCTCTAGCTGTCCCAGACCCTGACCCCCTCCAAAGATCCTTCAGATCTCGCCAAGATCCAAGAAAGAAAGGAGAAATGCCAGGTGTCACAAGGATCCCTGCTATTGGATCTGCTCCACGTCCATGGCCAGTGTCTGTCCTGATAGCTAACGGTTGGTACCATATCAGCTGCTAAATATTATTAATAGCATTCCTGCATGTAGGCCACTGGCCCACTCCCCACAAGGCATCTCAATTTGCCACCTCTGCTCAAATCTTAGCTGCTGCTCCATCTTATCCACAGGTGCTGATCTGAAGTGTCTTTCTTCTGCCAACCCCAAATCTCAAAATATTTGGCTTGTTGACACTATCATCAGATCGCCCCTAGAACATGGTTCTGTTATAGCCCATTCCCATTGGTGCCTATGCTCCACCCCTCAGTTTAATTCCCTTTCAATCCACTGCACAACTGCTAGTCAATTTGCCTGACATCTTCCTAAAAACCCCTCTCTGCACCCTTCTGATGGCTTCCACCCACCCCGTGGTGGCTGTTTATTACAGGATTGGAATACTAAAATTTGGGGTACTCCTTGTTTCGTTAAAATTTAGGTAAAACAAAGCAAGAGGAGGAAGGTTTTATTGCAGGAAAAGTTACCGAGATTAAAAGGTTATTGTCACTTGAGTATGAAACTTGAGTAATCAGGAGATAAGAAAGAAAATCAGAAACATAATTTTTCTGTTCAAGTTCCTAAGTGTTTCTTCGATGTAAGCCAAGAAAATATCTAAAGTATTAGGAGCTCCATCTTAACACTGGACTCCTGTGGTGGCCAGAATCTGGCTGCATTTCAGAATAATAAGCATTTGGTTCAGAAGGCTGTTTAAAAGAAATAAAAAGGCATAAAATCTCAATCATCCAATATGGTTTGTGTTAGAATGAATTGATTATCCAAAACCTAACGTGATCAGAGCTCTGCCAAGAGACTGGCAAGCATCAACTGTTGATATAGCCCAAATCCTAATCAGTTATTTGTAACAAGTGATTATTTAATAACTATTTGCATTCATCTCTGCTCCTTCAGCCAAATGGAGGAGGGAAAGAAAGAGAAGAAAGCTCAGAGGGAATAAAAAGAGTTCCAGCCTTATTTTTTTCTCATTGTGAGTACAAGAAAATGTATCCATATGCAAAGAAAAATCCAGTGTTGCCAGTCACACCCAGCTGAGTGAAAATTAAGTCTCTCTTTCCATTTTCCAAACTCTCTTTTTTTACTGTTCTTTCTTGCACTTTTTTTAAATTAAGTTTTTCATTTT
The DNA here is from genome assembly GCF_002288905.1 of Enhydra lutris kenyoni. Classification (NCBI taxonomy): domain Eukaryota; kingdom Metazoa; phylum Chordata; class Mammalia; order Carnivora; family Mustelidae; genus Enhydra; species Enhydra lutris. Next base: position 15,192,467 of record NW_019154108.1, on the reverse strand, counting down.
AATTCCAAAATAGTTAACCTCCAGTGTTATGTTAGTTGCAGGTATATAATATATAGTGATTCAACAATTCTATACATTATTTAGTGTTCATTATTATAAGTGTACTCTTAATCCTTTCACCTATTTTACCCGCCCCCCGCCATTTTCCCACTGATAGGCTTTTGTTAAAAGAGTACCCTCAGTTAAAGTTTTGTTGTTGTTGTTTTTTTTTTCCAACAAAAACAGTTTTTACTTGAAGCATACTTCCAAATACATGGTTCTAAAAGATATGTATAACACTAGGGGCACCTGGGTGGCTCAGTGGGTTAAAGCCTCTGCCTTCGGCTCAGGTCATGGTCCCAGGGTCCTGGGATCGAGCCCCGCATTGGGCTCTCTGCTTGGTGGGGAGCCTGCTTCCCCCTCTCTCTCTGTTCTGCCTCTCTGCCTACTTGTGATCTCTGTCTGTCAAATAAATAAATGAAATCTTTAAAAAAAAAAAAGATATGTATAACACATTCCATCCAAGTAAAATAGAATACACATTTTCTTCAGGTATACTCAGAAGAATCCCCTGGTTGAATCAAAGAAAAAGAGACATAACAAACACTACAAATTTAAGAAGACTGAAGTCATACTGAGTGTATTTTTCAAACACAATGGTGCAAAACTAAGGATCAACCATAAAACAAAGCTGGGAAATCTACAATGTATATTTTAAATACTTAAAATATAAATATTAAATAACATAATACTGCACAAGCAATGGGCCCATAAGAGATCAAATAGTAGATCAAAATATGTCTCAAAACAAGAGAGAAAGAAAATACAATATTCCAAAACCTATGGGTTTTGCAGCAAAAGCAGATGTTCAAGTGAAATTCGTGCTATAAATACATATATTAAGAAAAAAGTTAAAATAAACAACATGATGCCTAGAAACTGGAAAAACTAGAAACTAAAAAAAAAAAAAGAAACTTTGCTGAAATTTAGTAGAGGAAGAAAATAACAAAGAAAAAAGAGAAAGAAGGAAAATAGAGACCGGAATAAATAATCACATACCACTGAAAGTCATGAAATTCTTGAAGAGCAGTTGACTTGTTGAAGAGTCCTGAGAGTACAGATACTGGATGAGGAGGTTTGGTGTTGTGATGCTTCTCCTAAGAAGAAGAATTTTTTCTTTTGTAACACATATAAAAGTATAAAATTACAAAACATTAATTTAAAAAATGTTCTATTCTTTCTCAGTTGTACAAGTTCCTGAGATTCCAAAATCAAACTGTCCATCGACTACACTGAAGAGTGATAAGTGTGGAAAATTTAAGGAGAAAACTCGGAGCATATTTAAAACATATTGGTGGTTTACTGATAGACAATAAAACAAACAAACAAAAAAATGTTTTAACAGCAGTGTTGAACCAAAAAAAAAAAAAAAAAAAAAAACCCAACCAACCAAACAACCAAACAAACAAAATCCTCAGTATTTCTTACTCTGTGGGGCATCACATTGAGAATCTCTCTCATTTCTTCCTAGACCAGTTTTGGTAAGAAGATTTGAAGTTTGTTGTTTGACTTTCTAACCTTTTACATTACTCACAAGACAGCCCTCAACTTTCCAAGTTACTATCCTGACATCCCATGAGAAAAAAAAAAAAAAATCTTATGTAACTGTCTAAAAATGTGATAGAATTGTCAAAGCATATGGAATCAGTTATATAAATCTTGAAAGACAAGTCAGTATTATTTGTTCTCTGGGAGAACAAATGGGAGAAGTTACCAGCAAAACAGTTAATACAAACAAGGAAAAGCTATAAATGCCACTTGATGGAGACTTTGGATGTGACCATGTGCATTTATCTCCACAAACACCAACGAGGACATCAGTGACATTATTAGAGCAGCTCAACAACAATTTGCTCTTAAACCTACGGTGAGGTACTGATGCAGATATCCCACCCCCAGTACACACCCCTATACTAGTGAGCAAGGAGTGCAGAATTAGCTATACCTCAACCTTTTCCACTTTGTTTGGGAAGAGCTGTGCTGAGATAGGGCTCTCTGGCTGGAGTCCAAGAGACACCCCCGAGAAGGAGTCTGAGAAGGATAGATTTGTCAAGGTAAGCTCTTGTGTTCCCTGAGAAGAGCCCCTGTCAGAGAAAATTGCTTCCTCATCTTAGGTACCTCAAGTGTTCCTAATCCTCCAGCATTTTTCTTTTGATGCAAATGAAAGAGGGTCTTGCTGGGATGGTAAGTCCATTCAGCCCCTTCCCTCCATGGCCTGGGCTAGCAAGCAAGCAAAGTTCACCACAGCCACTTGTCAAGGCTGCTGTCAGGATCCTCTTGAGTGTGCTCCTGAATTAGCAGACAGTTTAGCCAAGGTATGGGATCTGGGAGAGAGAAGAACTCTTTTCTGTGTCTATTAATTGAGGCTCCCTTCTTTCAAAATCCTACTAAGAATTATTCTAACCTATGAAACCTCCTCCTGACTTCTAAATAATCCCCTTGACCCAATCAGTCCATCTTGCTTTAGAGATTATAGTTTTTTGGTTTTTTTTTTTTGTTAAGATTTTATTTATTTATTTGACAGAGAGAGATCACAGGTAGGCAGAGAGGCAGGCGAGAGAGAGGGAGAAGCAGGCTCCCCGTTGAGCAGAGAGCCCGATGTGGGGCTCGATCCCAGGACCCTGGGATCATGACCTGAGCTGAAGGCAGAGGCTTTAATCCACTGAGCCACCCAGGCACCCCAAGATTATAGTTTTTTAAGGGTGAAATGAAATATACATATTAGCACAGTCTCAGAAGTCACGTGTGCCTCTCCTGGGGTACATGAGCTTAAGAAATCTTTCCAAGCTTTGTGTCTCAGTGTTCTCAACCACAAAGTAGCTATTTGAGTATATTGGTTTTTACCTATTTATTAAACATGTATTTCATGCCCATGCACTGAGAATCAATGATGGCTTCATAAGCCCCTCTTTCCTTGAGAAGTTGATGGTTTGCCAAGATTACCCCCAAAGTATAACCATTTCTTTTCCATGGCTTCATTCCTTCGTTCCATAAATATTTAACAAGTTCCTACCATATTCCAAGCATTATTCTGGACACTAGAAGGGGGGAAAGAAGAGGAGGAGGAAAGAAGGGGAGAGACAATGTTCCATAATCTCATGGAATTTACTTGGGAGAGAGAGTTAAAAGAAGTAGGAGGAGGCAGAGGAAGAGGAAGGAGAAGATGAGGAAGACAAAGAAGAAGAAGTGAAATACAAGCAGGAAATGAGCCCTGGTGTTGTAGATTGTATCACACTGATGGAATTAGGAAGTGGAGGGAATGTAGCTTTCTGGCAAGATTATTCCTGAGCAAGGAGCAAAGCAGGTGCAAAGCCCTGAGACCAGAGTGCCTGGCGCCTCTGCAGACCAGCGAGGCCAGAGGGGCCAGAACAGAATGATGAGGTGAAAATGGGAGATGAGGTCAGGAGCACTTGGCATCCAGCTCATGAAGGTGATATGAGGACTTTGACTTTGACTCTAAGGTAGAAGGGAGTCCCCTAGAGATTTTGGATAAAGCAATGACGGAATTCCACTTTCTTTTGAAAGAAAGGCAAGGAGTGCCCAGATGGCTCAGCGGGTTAAGCATCTGAATCTTGGTTTCGGCTCAGGTCAGGATCTCAGGGTTGTGAGATCGAGCCCCACATCAGGCTCCACGTTTTGCGGGGATCTGCTTGAGATCCTTTCCCTGTCCCTCTCCCTTAGCCCCTCCTCCTGCTCACTTGCTCTCTGTCAAATAAATAAAGAAATCTTTAAAAACAAACAAAAAACAAAGTAAAGGCAAGCATGGAATCAGACAATTTAGTTAGGAGGGGACTTTACAAATCTGGGTTAAAAATGACAGTGTCTGGGACCTGGGTGGGAACAGCTGTTATAGAGCTGGAAGAGATGCTGGGATCTCTTAGTACTCTGTGTGTACTTCCATTGTGGCATTTACTGTGAACTACTGTGTTGATTATCAGGACTGAGAGCTACCTAAGAGCAGTGACTTTGTCTTCCTCTTTATGCCTAAGCAGAATGCCCTCTCTAGAAGGTGCTTACGAAACAGTATCTGAAAAAAATGAGTGAACCTGGATCAGAATAAAGATCTCAGAAATAGACCCACACAAATACAGTCAGCTAATATTTGAAAAAGGAGCGAAGGTAACTCCACAGAGAAAGGATAGTCTTTGCAACAAACGGTGCTAGAATAATTGCATGTTCATATGCCAAAAACAAAACAAAACAAAACACCAAAAAAACCCAAATCTAGACACCTTACACCTTTCTCAAAAATTAACTCAAAATGGATCATAGACCTAAGGATAAAACACAATACTATAAAACTTCTAGAAGAAACCATAGGGGGAAAAATCTGCATGTCTTTGGGTTTGGCAATGAGTTTTTAGATACAACACCAAAAGCATGATCCGTGAAATAAAAAATTGTTAGGTTTCAGTAAAATTAAAAACTTCTGCTCTGTTCCATAATGACCAAAAAGAAATCTGATAGAGAAGCAGAAGTAATTATTCAGTGAGTAATTCCAGCAAGCACCCCCTCTTAGCACAGCTCTCAAGGGAGATATTTTCCTCTGACCTCAGAATAGCCAACTTCAAACCAAAGCATCTGGCCCCAAAACCCATTAGCACTCATGCTGAGCAGTGTAGAAAAGAATACTTAAATCTATTCTGTTGTCCCCACTGGGGGTTCTCCTCCCCCTACTAAGAGCAAGAAAGGTAGGCATCATCAGATTCCTGGGGCTGATGATTCTTACAGTGTCCTGTGTTGCCCCCTCCTGTGATTGGAACATGTCACAAGACTGGGGCTGACTTGGATACTCCAGTTCCAAGTCATGCCCTCTTTCTGGGGTGTCAGAGGACAGGAGAACATAGAACAACATCAACTCACATTTGCTGAAAATGTGGATTTGTAAAAAAAAATTTTTAAGTCTTGTCAAGACTGGTAAACAGATTATTCTAGAGGGGGAAAATATGGCTTCCAGAACAGGTCACCAATTCGACAACTTTGGCAGAAATTTTTAAAGGTAAAAAAGTATGGATGAAAGAATTTACTTAAAATATTTGTATTACCTCCAAATACATAAGATAACCTTCACGATCTGTGTCAGCCAGGGTCCAATCAAGAGAGAGAAATGACAGCCGTTCTTTTAGACAATTTGATAAAGAATGGTTAACTAGGTGTTGCAGAACTGAAGGACGGAGGGAAAAAAAGAACACAAGGGATTCACAGAGGTAGCAACTGCAACAAACAGTTACTATTCCTTAGGCCGAAGGAAAAAAGGGAAGAGATGAAACTTATTAGAATGGGAAAACCTGAGAAGGGCCTCACTGGTGCTGGTGGTGAGGGAGGACAATGAGGCCGACGAGTGTTGGGAAATGGTAAAGTGAATCCAGATGCTGCTACTGAAGTAAACCGGCACTGCCAGACTCAAGAAGGAAAGCTCAGGGTGACGCTGAGAGGAAGCAAGGAAGAAGAGGTAAGTTCCCCTCCTCCTCTAACTCTCTGGCACCCCCCCCCAACACCCATTCCCGGGAAGGCCTCTCAGGGAGCCAGATGGTAAAGCAGAAATATGGTCCCTAGAGTACCAGCTGCAGTACCACAACACAGTTCTAGAAGGTGGGTTTGGAGCAGAGAGAAAATCACTCTATAAATGGTACTTCTACAAAGTACCATTGACGAAAAGGGAGGACATTTTTTGGTAAGAAAAAAAAAGTTGAAAAATAAATTTTAACATTTAAATAGATTAACGATCCTCCTGAGAGATAATATAGCTTTTAAAGTTCATTCAGGAAACCTGTTCTTTGATGATGCAAGCAGATGGCAATCTAAAGGATGTAAGACATTTTCAAGAATTTCAAATTTATGAGGAATGGATGCATTCAGTTCTACTGTACTTTGCAGAGTCATATAAGGTAATCTTATTAAAAGAGAAAAGAAGTTCATACAAATCTCCTGGGCTTCAATTTCTTAGCCTTTCTGTGATTAGGTCCTTGAGATATATGCTTTGATTTCTGTCAAAGAAAGATCAGCTGTACTGGAAATAAATAGTTAGCAGACTGGTGGGAACACAGTGCCTGTCTACGTACCATTCTCTTGGATGATGGAAATAACTCTGTGGATTCTGCGACAGAGATTAATCACACGGGAATCTGGCATAAGATGTTGGCCCAGTCCCTCAGCTGAAACAGGTATCAGCGAAGATCTGATTGCTTATTAAGAAGACTTTGGTCTACGTTCATCAAAAACAAAACCAAAAAGATGGCTTTTAATGCACTGGGGCTAGGGCTGGGAAGTCAGTACATCTCTGTCAATTTCTCATCCATCTGTGTCCTGATTTAAAAAAAGAAGAAGAAGGCAGCGGTCTTCTAGGCAATAATCATCAATAAGTATTTATAGGCTGGACCTTGTGTTTGAAACTGGGAGCACCGGGGGCCTCCAGGACTCTGCAGTCCTGAATAAGGCAAGGAACAGCTTCGCAGGGAAAGCTGCACAGTGGTGGCCGGGTCTCCCGGGGCCTGGGGTTAGCAGTCCTCTACAAATCGGATTTCCAGGGCCTGGATAGAGCTAAAACTGCCAGTGAAGGAATGTCTGCCTCTCTGTGGGGCATGGCCCCAATCTCGAAATCCTTTCCCCATTCCCAGTGCCTCCTCCCAGCTGCTGGCCCTTCTTCCTTCCCTCACTGCTCCCCCCCTCAGAGTTTCCTAACCCATCACCACCCATAACATCATAACGGTGAGATGATGATGGCATCGAGGCCACGACCAGTCTTAAAAAGCCCCAGGCCTCATTTGCCTCAACCATTTAAGAAGTTACTTTGGAGACTAGAAACCAGTGAGAGTGGGAACTTCGTATGTAATACCAGAAAACAGAAGCCTTTTAAAAATGATCTTCTTATTTTATTGTAAAAATAAAATAAAGTAAAACAAGCAAGTCCAGAGGAAACTCTGGTAAATGTTTAAATAGGATGACTATGTGTTTGATGACTCTCCTTTGCCGATATCAGGAAAAGTTACATAAGAAAAAAAAAAGCTTTCTCAGTATCTCTATTGCAAATAAAAGTAATAATTTCTGAGTTAGGGTGGGTTTGTAAGTAATATTTCTTTCTATTTCCCTAACTTGCTGTCATTGTTATATTGACTGAACGACATTTCCCATTTCCAATGGCTCCTGCAGACATTCTTCTGTATTTTTATTTAATCTTCTGTGGGTGTGACCCTCTAACTAAATCCAAAACTCAGTCTCTCTGTCAAGTGGTTAATTGTCTCTAAAATAATATGGCAGGGCTCCCATCCACTGCCATTTAAAGGAAGTACTGGAAATAAGTTGGAAAGTTTCATCTTCTGCTTTGGTTCTGGTTTTCATAAATAAAATCAAATTCCAGTAGGAGTCTGGGAGAAGAAGGGAGATCTTAAAATACTGACATGTTGTATCTGAAACTCTTTTCTTGTCATTTAAAAACCAGTTGTGTCAAAGACCTACACAGCCATGTTTAAGAGCTACTGAAAGAGAAGCCCTAGGGTACATAAAGAGGTGGAGGTTTTTATAATATTTCATTTATTTGACAGAGAGAGCACAAGCAGGGACAGTAGCAGGCAGAGGGAGAAGCAGACTCCCCACCGAGCAAGGAGCTCACGCAGGGCTCCATCTCGAGACCCTGGAATCATGACCCAAGCTGAAGGCAGGCACTTCACTGACTGAGCCACCCAGGTACCCCATAAAGAGGCAGAGTTTTGAGTGGACTTTGGCCTTTGGGAAAAGCCTGGCAAGGGAAGAGTTAAGGTTCTGTGATCCTGCCACCAGAAACACTGGGTGTTCATGCCCCATGTGTCTGTCCCCATGGCTATTCCATTAATATGCACACACATACATCTCTATGCAGCTGACAGGCTAATCATAGTTTCCCTACTGGGTTCCCTAGTATCATCTCCTGGTCTTTAAGGCCACGGCAGAATGGAGGGAATATTCCATCTGCATAGAATGCAAGATCTAATTTTCTTAATGTGATCCAAACTTGCTATTCCTTTCAGTGCCATGAATGAGCACTTTTAGAAAAAAGAAAATGTGTAAATAGCTATTCACATTGACTGGCCACATGCTCAATTTTTGAAAAGCACCATCTGAGTAGCTAGAATCCGGGTTTCAGGACATAGTGTGGGACGAAAGAGAAAACTGTTTCTTCTTTGGGACTTCAACTTCTTCATCTTCAAAGTGATAAAGAAAATCCAGATAATGAAATCATGTTGTTATAATAGAAGTTACGGAAGCTCTACAATTCCTCTGATTTGGGACTTAGAGCTACTATGGATCATCTGATGTTTAGGAAAATCACCATCAAGCAGAATAATGAAGGACTGAAAGATTGGCACCAAGAGGCATTAGGAAGTTACATGGTTTCTTCATGTCGTTCTATTTGTAACTTAGGTTTCAAACAGATACTCTGGACCAATTTAAACGAGTTGCTTTTCATGACAGACCTGGTGAAAGAAAGACCATTAAAGGAATGGGTTTCAAAGGGATCTCCTGCTCAGGTAATAGCAGGCCAGACTCAAAGAAAGTGTAAGGAGTGTAGATGTTGACTAACCAAAAAGTCAGAAAATAGGCTTTGCAATTATATCAGCTTACTTGTGGGTGAAGTAAAAGAATTTCCTACTGGAAGTTGCTTTAAAATATAATGTTTTGTTTTGTTTTTCTGATCTGACAAGAAGCCCAAGGTTCGTTCAGAGGCTTAACAAAGTTATCAAGGGCTCATCTTTCTGATCTGACATCTTGTATTTTGGAAATGCTTTATTTCTGGCCTCGGCATTGGTTACTGCCGACTGGTTATCATAACAGTCAATGGCAAAAGACAATGGCAGGACCATAACTGACTTATGTTAATTACATTGCTTCCCTGGGGGCGGGCCAATATTTTTTTCTGAGCCAAGACTGCCCAATGTCTGAGCAAAAGTGGGGTTCTCCAGGCAAGAAAGAAAGTAGAAGTAGCAGTTGGGTACGCAGCAACAAAAATTTTGTCTGGGGATTAAAAAAAAAACTTGGCTGACGTTGGTTTAAAAAATAACTCTTCATTGACTACAACCTATGCCACATTTGGGAAATCAGTGTGAGACTCTTCCAAACCAACATATTCTCTTCTTAAACGAGTTTATGACAATCTCAAGGGGGGAAAAAAATCTAATTTTGTTATACATGTTGGAACAAGATTTGGGTTGCTAATTTGGGCTTCTGGCTCTTATAACAACAGATTGGTAAGTGGAATCTGCAGTCTTCTCCATCAAAATACTTGTTTCAAATTCTAGGAATGAGGGGTATCCTCCGTTTATTAGTTCTGCCATTAAAATAGGATACTTTCAAGTCTGGGAACATATGGTGCTTCCACACAGAGGGAGACCCTGGTTTTCTCATAAATTGAATACTCAGCCTCTGGAAAAAACTAGCTGGGCAGAACCAAGATGTAACTCACCTATCCGCTTTGAGTTGTGGTTGGTTCGGAAGGCAAATAGTCTTCACACTTAATACACCTGTTTACCAACCACAGCAGAGCACTTCTTTCCTTCCCCACGAGTCTGTGACTCCAAGCAAAGTGACCACCCACCTGCTGTGTGGGCGCACGATAAAGGCTGCCCATAAATAGCGCAGAAGGGACAGAGCATTGTGGGCTAGCACAGGGCACCCTTGTGACCCTTTGCTGGCCTAGGTCCAAGAATATGGCCATTAAACCAACAAGCAGCTGGCATTCAGGATGAATAACCCCTCACGCGGGCTGCCCAAGGTCTAGCGGGAAGGAGAGGGCATGCGCCCAGCAAATGCTCTGTTAGATAACACAGCTGTGATTTCAACATCAAGAGGATCTGTTCACATTTAAAATTCAGGAATATCCCCATGTTTCGCTAAAAAGTCTGTAACTGTGGAAAGCTGCCATTTTCCTACCTCCTTGCAAAAGCACCACGGGGTGGGGAAAGGAAAGTGAAGGAGAGATCCCCTATTATGACGACAGGGTAACTTTTGCTGGAAACCCCAGTGCCAAATCCCTGACTACCTCAAAGGTTTAAATGAAGAGAAAGAAACACACTCTCCTTAGGCGCGGAGTTGTCCTAAGCCAGGAAAGAGAGAAACTTCTGGCATTGCGTTTTAGAATGGGACTCTAAAAAGAACTTGTCAGGCCAGCGTCTAGTGTCGTGGCCTCCTGAATCCCTTCACTCTCTACTTGGGGGCGGATGGTAATATATCACACGCTTTGGACTGGGGATCCAGACCAGAGCCTCAGTTTTGTTTTGCCACAAACTTAATAACCTCTTGAGGTCTCTTCCTGAGTGGCAAAACACATGATTATCAAATACCAAAGACTATAAAGCATTGGAAACTGTGAGGATTCCATTTGGCAAATACAGTATTCTTATGCAGATAAACAACACCCTCTGGGCAAACTCACGCTACCCTAGAAGAGAGGAATAACAAGATACGGACATCTTATTTATCCGCCACATTTCTTTGCATTGAGGGGAAGGGGGCTGGTGAGAATTTTGTGGGCTGGAACTCCCATCTGCAAGTGAACAAAAATATATGAAGTTTGGGGATATGTGTGTTTCCTTGTGATTTTCTACGACATAAATAAAACAAATCACTTACGTTTACTCACACAAATACATCAACATTGAGCAGGACGGACCTTGCCTACAGCATCAGAACCAGCATAAAAGTCATCACTTTTCCTTTCATGCCAGGAGCCGCTGCTGTTAGAAATGTTGGTGGACAGGATCTACGCTCTTGGGGCACCTGAGTGGCCCAGTGGGTTAAGGCTCTGCCTTCGGCTCAGGCCCTGAACTCAGGGTCCTGAGATCAAGCCCCACATCGGGCTCTCTGCTCAGTGGGGAGTCTGCTTTCCCCTCTCTCTGCCTGCCTCTCTGCCTACTTGTGATCTCTCTGTCAAATAAGTAAATAATCTTTAAAAATTTTTTTTAAAAAGGGGGCACCTGGGTGGCTCAGCAGGTTAAAGCCTCTGCCTTCGGCTCGGGTCATGATCCCAGGGTCCTGGGATCGAGCCCCACATCGGGCTCTCTGCTCAGCGGGGAGCCTGCTTCCTCCTCTCTCTCTGCCTGCCTCTCTGCCTACTTGTGATCTCTGTCTGTCAAATAAATAAATAAAATCTTTTAAAAAACTTTAAAGAAAGAAAACTCACTTAAAAAAAAAGGAATCTACGCACCCGTTACTCTCCCCGGGGATCACTAGATCACCACAAATTTGGGGGGAAGAGAAGAGTAGGTGACACTGGACAATGGTTGAGGGGTAGAAAAATGAGTTTCTGGTCATCCGATGCTTAAAATATATATTTTTCAGAAAAAACAATGCTGCGAGTGTAGGTTCTCCATAGTTGAAACAAATGTAATTGCCATTTTAACAGAGTGTGAGCTAAATGGACTACCTGAGCTTAAGTTCAGGCACATTCTGCAATGTTGCTCCTGTAAGGAAATATATTCTGAATTCCAAACAACTAATTTATATATAAAATCACCAATACAACTCATTTTTTTAAAATCGCAGTAATTGTTTTCTTTGGGTATTTTTAATGAGCCAAACAAAGAAATACCCAAACCAGCAGGTGATTAATTTGCAAGATCAGTAACTGAATGATATGTACAAACCTATAGTGATTACACGCATTTGCAAAATAAGTATTAGTGGACTTGACAATGGTGAGAATCTTGTAGGACGGAACTTAATCTGAAATTAATGTGGAGTGTTGGGTAGACAGATACAGCTAACACTTTTAAGTGCAGTATTTTTAAAAATTATCTGTGTATTTATCTGTATACAGAATAACCATTTTATTATTTGCAAAATCATACATAGTTAAATATTAACTAATTTTATCTGACAATTCCAAAAGGTATTATTATTCTTCCCAATTTTGCCAGAGGAAATTGAGGCACAGTGAGTTATTTGCCCAAGGTCACGTGAGGACCCCAGGCATTCCAACACTTCTCCCTTTTATAAAGATTTTATTTATTTACTTATTTGAAAGACAAACAACACAAGCTCAGGGACGGAGAGGGACAAGCAGACTCCATACTAAGCACGGAACCCCATGCGGGGCTCGATCCCACAACCCTGAGCTCATGACCTGAGCCAAAATCAAGAGTCAGATGCCCAACTAAGTCACCCAGGCGCCCCTGACGCTTCTCATTTCTAAGGTCTACATTATACTAAACTTTTGTATTTAAAGCCTTACAAATCTCTAGGTTTTTTAAGATTTTCCAAAAGAGACTAAGAGGATTTAGTTTTGAGTAAATAACGCTTGTGCATCAAGTGAGTAGTTACAATTTTCACAAGTTGAAATGTATCGCTAGTCTTCTATTTATATACAAAATGCAGTACTAGGTGACACAAATCAGATGCCATCATCCTAGACTTGGGGACATCTCCACTGCATAGAAAAGGTGGAAGAGCTGCTTCTGTCTCTTGAATATTTGTGCTACCAGAATTATTCTGGAACAGTCTGCCTCTAGAGAGGCAAACACAAACTAGAGATTGAGCTCTAAGTCATGAAACAGAGGTTGAAATACTTCAACTCCCTAAGCCTATTCCATCTTCCATCCAGTGAAGAAAATCCCCACTTTGCAAAGTTGTGAGACTCATCATTATTATTAACAAGATCTCCTTAGACATGAGTCTGTAGCTCTGTGTCTTTTTTTTAAGATTTTATTTATTTATTTGAGAGAGAGACAGTGAGAGAGAGCATGAGCGAGGAAAAGGTCAGAGAGAGAAGCAGACTCCCCGCGGAGCCGGGAGCTGGATGTGGGACTCAATCCCGGGACTCCAGGATCATGACCTGAGCCGAAGGCAGTCATCCAACCGAGCCACCCAGGCGTCCTGATCTCTGTGTCTCTTAATCTCAGCCTATAAAGTGGAGATCCTGCTGTCTACCCAGCAATGGTGTCTAGGTTGGAGCAGACACGTAAAAACACTGTAAGGTGCATGTAATGTTCCACACAGTGTTTTCAGCAGTTGAACCATATAGCTCAGGTGAATAGTGGGCACCAGATCCATGGCACCCCCGGAAGGCGGGAGGCTGGTTTTTGGTCCTCAGGCTTTTCCCAGTAGAATGGCCTGGATCTTCAAAGCGTTTCCAAATTCTCTTCTTCTGAGTGTTCTCTCCGGTCAGTGAAACATAAAGCCCCTTCCTCTCAAGGGAATTCAGCTTATAGGCTGGAAATGGGAGGGAGAGCATAGCTCAACCATCTCCACAACCAGCTGGGAACTACCAATTCCAGACACATAGTGTCCTCCGGAAGAAACAAGGATATTCCCTTTGTCAATCATAAATGAGAAATATAAAATATACGCTACTGATGAGTTCAACTTTCCGACTGTGGTATATTAAACCGATGAATCAAAAGAATTGATCATAGTTTATTTCCATTTAAGCTACTTTCGTAACATGCTGCCATAGCCTGAATGACCTCGGAAGAACTAACTTGGAGATCCTAAGACCACTGTGCTCAGCCACCCTAAGAGGAGTTCAAAGTTTTTTCCCTAACCCAAACCCATTGGGAAGTGGAACAGGTTTCCACCCCTCCTAAAGTTGGGGGCTCCTGGGAAGAAGGGTCTTAACTTTTTTCCAAGTTCAAAGAAACCTGTGAAAATTTCATGGTTCTAACAAAATAAATAGAATGGGGACAAATGAGAAATACCACAAATAAACCTCCAAGGTTAACACATGTGCAAGTAGACGGGTGATTCTTAAGAAATTGGGCTACAATTAAATGTTGGTTTTTATTCCCTTTTTATTAAAGATTCAGTCCCTTTGGACTCTTGATAATTTCCAATAAAACAAAGGGCCAACTGAGATCCTACAGAATATTCAAGATGAAAGAATCGTCTCCACCAAGTCCCTCATTGTACAGGTTGAGAATCGGACTCCTGGCTCTCTGGAGTTGGTCTGTTTCTCCATATGATTTGTCAGCTGGGATCTTTCTGGGACCTAACTGGCTTATCAGGTACCTCAGAGTTGGGACGGGGTGTATTCACTTTCCATCCTATATGCAGCTTGATATCCTGCTTGCCCATTTAGGACAACTGTGAACAACCGCAAAAATGGAAGGCATGCTAAGTATTCCCTGTAACACGGAGTAGCTGCACAGACCACCTGGGAAAACGTGAAGACGCTTTCAAGGACCCATGGAGCTCCCCAGCGAGTCCTACTGAGTGGAATCTTCCAGTAACTGGAGACAGCCAACAAAGCTGATGGCCTGATCCCAGCGATGTCTACTCCGGGCCATGCCCTTGAGCACATGGCAGCCTTCGGATGATTTATGATAAGAATATTGCACCAGACCACAACCCCGAGCCCCTGAAGAAAGAGGAAAGTCAGGATATCACTTTCCGTAGATGAATACTAAGTAGCTTAATATTATTGAAGCATTATTCAACAACAGAGGCCACCTTACAAAGGCCAATTTTAAAATATAAATGATAGTATTTGTCAAGGTTTATATATCAGTCTGAACTGAAAGCTGAGAGCAAATTATTTTTTACTTGCTCATGTCCTAGAAAATTTTCTTACCCTGACTCAAGGACAAAAAAACTTGTTCCAAAGTTTTTGGATTTGATATGGCTCATAATGCCTGCATATTTTCAAACCCTGTCATCAATAAATAAGCTGGAAAATACCATACCTGTGTATCCTTGCTGATGCAATTTAATGGGTACACACAATGTGCCAGGCACTGGCTGGACATATTATTCCTGTATAATTCCTATATAATCTACATGATCCACATTCCAAATCACATCTTTTAATATAACCAAATATGTTCACTAAATATACTAGTATCTTTTCTTAAAACTCTAAGATTTTTATTTATCTGATCGAAAGAGAGAGAGAGAGAGCATGAGCAGGGGTAGGGACAGAGGGAGAAGCAGACTCTCTTCTGAGCGGCGAGCCTAATGCAGGGCTTGAGCCCAGGACCCTGAAATTATGACCTGAGCCAAAGGCAAACACTTAACCAACTGAGCCACCCCGGTGCCCCAAAACTTTTCTAAGAGGCTGTTGACATTAGCAAGAAATAGTGCCAACGCTCTGAATGCATTTATATTTAGAAATCATTTTTACAGAAAACAAAAGTGATTTTTATTAGGAAAGAAAATGTCTTGTTTTAATACGAGATCACCATTCGTGAGAACGCACACTAAAAGAACTGTAACAAATTGGTCTCAGGAAGAAATAATACAATGACAGAAAACTTGCTACACCACATCTTCAAGGAGCCTGCAAACAGGCCCAGTGGAAACAAACCCACAGCTCCCGTCAGCCCCACACACAAGTATGTACAGGTCACACCCGCGAACATTTAGAAAACACACTGGACGATGAGGAGGAGCACACTCACACGTGTATAGGCGTGCATGATCTTTCTCCATTTTACTCGACTGAAAGAAATTCTTGATCTAAAATTACTTCATGCCTAGCTCTACACATAGGAAATATAAAGCAGAAGTTCACATTTTCCTGGGAGTCTTTCATCAGAAGTAGACAACGTATTTTGGATTCTCTTAGGGTGAAACCCACATACAAACAGAAGTCACGGCATCGCGCTTGCCATCTAAGTGTGACATCACCAAAACCTTTATACAGCGCCACATACACCACGGAAGAAAACTGTCCATGAGTTGGTGATCAGTGCTTTCGAACTTGTCCAATACTTCTACCTGTGAGAGCTAAAGAGTACAAGGTACTTAGATTTCTAAGTGATTGTTTCCTTCCCACTGATAATGTGCTCTCTGACTTTAGAAAAGCCTTTGCAGGCAGGCATGCTGCCTTCTGGTCAAATACTGCCACCTGCCAGGGTCCTGACACACAAGGTTGCTTCTACTGGACCCTGCAGTTCTCGCTGCTCTTGGAGTCGGGGACAGCTTCAGGGCTGGGCGCGAGCCGGCCTCGCTTAGCCCTCAGGCCCTCCCTGGGGCTGTCAGCTGGACTTCTGTCAGGAAGGTTACTGACTGAGAGGGATCTCGTGGTGGGTTCTCGGAATGGGGCGCTTGAATCCACTGGGCTTTGTTGAGCGACCTTGACCTGCAACGAAGCATCTTTGTTAGAGGTGTAAATCACATTCACATTTCTACAACATGAAAATAAAGTGCTCATGTCACCACATTTTAAGTTAAAATGTTTAACTTTAACTTAACCCTCTGTAGATACACAGCTTTACCATTTCTTTTTCCCTGAGAAAAGGCCCCACCTCACAGAAGCTGGGAGGATGTCAGACATGAACTCTGATGACTCCCCTTATAAGCCTTCCTTGACACCCCTGATGGCCAAAGAAGACTCACTCCAAAGGCTAGTGTAATATTCTTAGATCAGAAGGTAAACTTTGAGGGCAAAGTCTATGTCCTCTTTACCGTTCTATCCCCATTGCCCAGATTAGGCTTGACTAACTGGCAAATTTCAATATATGCCCGAGTGAGAATCCAAACCAGCTTTCATTCAGCTCAAGTGAACCCTGCTGTCATTCAAATGACTATAATCCAAATCAGTAAGACTATCTTCATATGATGGAAGGTTTATTTACAACATTTAAAATACCTAGAACCTGTTCCTCATATATAGTCATTTTAAACGTTCTATTTACATTTTTTTTTAAAGATTTTATGTATTTATTTGAATGAGAACGAGGGAGCACGAGTAGGCAGGAGGGACAGAGGGAGAAGCAGATTCCCATTGAGCAGGGAGCTCCACTCGAGACTCGATCTCGGGACCCTGGGATCATAACCTGAGCTGAAGGCAGACACTTAACCAACTGAGTCACCCAGGTGCCCCACTACCCCTCTACTTATATTTGTTTTGTTTCCATACTGAATTTGGATTAAAGCAGAATAAATAATAAAGTCCCAAAAGAGTAAATCCACTTTCTGATACCTGGCCTTTTAAGAGAAAGCGGGACCTCAGAAAATGTGAGGCTTTCGGACACCTGGGTGGCTCAGTCAATTAAGTGTTTACCTTCAGTTCAGGTCATGATCCCAGAGTCCTAGGATCGAGTTCTGCATCGGGCTCCTTGCTCAGCAGGGAGCCTGCTTCTCCTTCTTCTCCTCACACTGCTTGTGCTCTCTCTCTGTATGATAAATAAAATCTTGGAAGGAAGGAAGAAAGGAAGGAAAGAAAAGAAAATGTGAGACTTTAAGAAGCAGTCAAGAGGGCAAGGTAGCTCGTAGAGTCAAGTTTCTGAGGTTTACACAGTCATAACAGAAGATATGGGGTCGGGAAAGAGAGAGAGGAACAAGAACAGATGAAGGATAGAAAAGCTTCATTTAGCCAAAGTTAAAGGCAAGAGTGGAGGATTCAAGCAGGAAGATCTTTAAAAGGTAAAGAAGAACAAGGAGGGGACCCGTGTTCCGTCCCTACATAGAGAAGGAGCTATGTGACGGAGAGCAACAGACTCCAGTGACCTCCTCCTGAAGCAGCAAGAAAAAAGAATGGAAACTATTTCCCCATTTATATTCTTTCCATAGGAAGTATGTGGTTTTAAAAGGCAGCTAAATACTTTTCATTACAGAAAACATAGTAAATCTGGCCAACAGATCAAATCCCTGGAAAGTTTGCCTCTAACTCGGATTGTGTGCAGGACACTTAAAAGGATCAGCCTCGAAGGATCAGGACTTAATGGAAAATTACCGTCCATGGAAAGTTAAAGGAAAAAAACAGAGTTTCACTGATACTTTTTTTAAGTAGAAAATGATACAAAAGACAGGCATTTCCCTTGAACCCATCGGATGTAGGAAAGTCAGATCTTCAGGTTCACCATTGAAAAGAGAAAGAGAGAGAGAGATCACTCACATTGGGAAAAGAATATCTGAGCCAGTAAAACTCTTTCTTAATCCCAATTAAATAGCCAAAGCCCACCCGTTGGCTTCCCCTCTAGACTCAATTTCTCTGATCATGAACTGAGGAAATTATTGTAGTCTGCGATCAGTTTAAACTGTGATTTTGATCCTCATGTTAGTCAATTGGCTTCAGACTTGTCCCTGTAGGTAGATGAGGTACAATTCACAAAGTATTTAAACTATTAAGTGTAGGGGCGTCTGAGTGGCTCAGTTGATTAAGTGTCTGCCTCCGGCTCAGGTCATGGTCCCGGAGTCCTGACAGATCAAGCCCTGCGCCGGGTCCCTACCCTGTCTTACAAACTCCATCTGCAACCACAGCAGCCAGAGGACAAGCACACGGAGGGCTCAGTAAAAATGAACCTCATTCACAGTAAGAAACACAAGGCCCCACTAGACCACTGACCGACACTGCGATGACGGCATCACCATCATCCTCTGTAATTTAGTGTTGGGTCCCCTGGCACTGACCGCCATCCCCAGGTTCAGATCAAGTCTACAGTCACGACTCACGTGTCCCCAACAAAAGAGGAGCTCCTGGGTTTATCCATCCCAGAGATATCCCGGAGACTGACCCTCACCTACTTCGCATCTCCCTCCCTTGAACCCGACAGATGTCACTAAAGGTCCCGCTAAATGACCTAGGGGAATGTCTCTCTCAGACCTCAGCCAGGCACATCAGACAAGGGCTCAACATCCTATTTCTAAGCAACTGCCTTTGGAAAAGATGCCTCGGCTCTCTATTTTTCAACCTGAATGATGAAATTTGCTTAACTGATGAGGCAAGCATTTTAGAAGGTGCCTCAGAAAATGCTGAATGACCAATAGGTTGGGTTTTGAAGAGTTTGCATCTAACCGGGAAGTCTCCCGTGGCCCCCTGTCAAGAGGAACCAGGCCCCATTCCCTTGCACGAGCGCACAAGACTGCCTTGCGATTCCTCAGCGCTGGTGCCCAGGGCAGCCAGTGCCGCCACACTGAGCACAAACCTGCAGGAAACCATGGTTACAAGACTGCACTCGGCGGGCTCCGCGGCCATGTGGAAAGCAGGCCCCCTAGTGTGCAAAGCTCTTGTTCCCGGATAGTAAGTCTGAACAGCACATGGAAACTGCCTTTCCAACGGGTCCTCAGAAAAGAGGGGAGAAAAATGACCCATGGGGCGATTTCATGAGAGGATTTCCTAACATACCTTTAAACATCTACTACTGTAATCACGTGAGGACACCACAGCTCCAGGCAGTCAACAAGTAAGCGGCTGGATGCCCAACACTGTAGGAGACACGAAGACACAGGGAAACCGGAATCGTAGTCAGGAGCCCCACAGTCCTCATAGTGCAGCTCGGAAGGAGAGCTCCTTTCTTTAGATGTCTAACGAAATATTTTCTTTTTGTAAAGTAAAGGAGTAAAAAAGATGGGGGGGGGGGGAATTGGCAGCTGGAGGTCGAATGGGTTAGAGGAAAAAGTGTGAAACAAGCAATGAGCAATGCCTGTGGTCAAAAGAAAGATGACCTCTTCGATTCCTTCCGTGTCCTGCTTAACACGGGCTTACACACACTTTGATGTCTGATCTACAATTTCTCCTCACTGAGCATTTTCCATCAAACTCTAAGCGGGCTGCTGGATCAAGGAGGAGACCATAGCTGCAGGATAATGTAATGTTTATCCTCGGGTCTGCTCACTATGTCCTCAGGACTTGCTTACTTACACTGCGTAGAGAAGGTCAGACTTTTAAGAGCTCCCAAGTCAGTGTCAAACCCTGGCCTGACAACAGATCCTAATTTCCTGGATTTAGGACGGCAGATCCACGTTCCTAGGAGTTACCTTCTGTGATCTGCTGCCACCAGCTGTTGGCTGGGAGGTCTCAGCCTGATTTTCTTTGTTGAGGCTCAGAGGGGATGGCGCTAACTTCTGCGCAGCGAGGCGGGGGCTGGTCCGAGTCGGCATGGTGGTTCTCCGCAGGACATACGGGCTTGTCTTTCCTGTTGGGATATCCGCAAACCCTAAGGGCAAAAAATGCTGGCTGTCAACGTGGCTAGGTCCGATTGAATCCACAGTGGAAACAACAGACATCAGGTGAAGTTCTCACTGATAGAAGAGTAACTCCAGAAACACTGCCAGCCCCAGCGGACAAGGGATTGACTTCACAGTTGCCAAATCAAACAAGCAGCTAGTGGGACTTGTCTTACCAGACACACAAGAAAGCACAATGGAAAAGGGGAAGATAACATTAAACAGAAAAGTTTTTTCCCGCTTCTTCTTCTTCTAATCAGATGTCTCAACTCTTCATTTTTCTAAGATCTGGAGAACATACCAGCAAGACTTCCCATAAAATTTGGGATTGGAGAGAAAAAGGGAGGATCAAATGTAAACGCGGAGAAAAAAAAAGTCAGCTCTTGTTTAAAATGAGAAAAGGTAAAATGGTAACAGCCCCTGCTACTCAGGTGGGAGGAGAGAGCTCACCCTGTAAAGGAGGGATCTCGGGGAGCCTGGGTGGCTCAGTGGGTTAAAGCCTCTGCCTTCAGCTCAGGTCAGGATCCCAGGGTGCTGGGATCGAGCCCCGTGTTGGGCTCTCTGCTCAGCAGGGAGCCTGCTTCCCTTTCTCTCTCTCTGCCTGCCTCTCTGCCTAGTTGTGATCTGTCAAATAAATAAAAAATCTTTAAAAAAAAAAAAAAAAGAGAGATCTCACTGTCCGCTCACAAGGTCTCCCTCCGCAGTGGGAGCAGACATGACCGGAGGTGCATAAGAAAAGAAAGTCAACCCCAGTGACGCTAAGGGTCAGAACGTTACACACCCTCCAGAGCCACGCTGACGGCTAACTAAAGCAGCGTTTGTTTTTGCCTTTAACCCTTTAATTATAAATAAAACGCAGTAATGAGAAAGAGATAGCTAACCGCTTTGGGGCCAGATTTCCTAAGGGCCAAAATTACTCAGAACAGTGCTCTTCAAATTATCTACGGCAAAGAATCAGTGCTGATATTCCTTTGAGCTACGGGGCGGGGGTGGGGGTGGGTGTGGGGGGGTGGAGGGGGTGGGGGTGGTTTCCAACCAGCTATGGAATGATAATCTCTGTATAACAAGAATGAACCAAGAGAAAACTCAAAATGTGTTTTGCATGTTGTTACCAGGTCAAATTGCTATGAAAATGTCCCAACTCTTACTCTTGATTTCCAAACATGTTTTTTTTTTTTGGACACAGACCAGTAACAAACCATTCCTAGACTGGCCAGGGTCCCTGGGCCACACTTGAAGGATCCATCACTAGGTTTAAATGAAAAAAACAAAAAGTGGTAAGTGTCTCCCATCCCCCAGCTCACCTCCTACCTGGGTGAGACATAGATTAAAGGTGGAAAAGCTTGAAGAGTGTCCTCGATTTGGGGATTTTCAGCCCAGAAACATCAAAGTCCGAACAGGTTTTGAATAGGCATTTTTGAAATCTACTAGCACGTTTTGTGTTGTAAACATGAGTAATTAGGTCCTAGTCCTTTTCTCATGCAGAAAGAAAAATGTACCTTACCAGTTTAAAGGCGGACTATTGTTTCTGAAGGTCATTTAGTTCTGTTGCACAATAATCTAAAACATAAATGCTTCTTTTTCATATGTGGACTTTTACAGGGAATTTCAAAAGAACACACACAATTTTGCTTTTAAATTATGCCTACCTTTCTTTACAACTTCTGGAAGTCCCTCTGGCTCAAACTCAGTGTCTCTGGTGTCCTCTGTGGGGTGAATACCACTTTTGACTGCTTTCCTACTCTTTTTAGAAAATGTCTCTGGGGTAGAAGGCGCTGTGCCTCCTCCATCTTCCCGAATCCCAGTGGACCTTTGTCTTTTGCCTGAAGTTTTATTTTGGCTGGATGACAACTTCTTTTCAGTAGCAGAAGGGGCTGGAGAGTCTTCTGAAACAACGGAATTTAGCAAAGGAGAATTCTGGAGATTAAGTTTAGACTGTGAACTCAGACGAGCAACTTGTGTCTCCAACATCTCTTTGGCTTTCTCTAACTTCTCGTGGCTGATGAGCAGGGAACAGTACTTGTCCAGGTACTCGTCGGCCTCCTTGTTTTTCTCTTCAAGAGTTTCTTTCAGTTCTTTGATTTCTGCCATTAATTCCTCTACGTTAGAATCCACAGCAGTACCTGTCAAAAACAGTGACACACTGTAGACCACTTGACGTTTCTCTAACTATAGAATAGAGATATAGATATATATAGAATGATAAAGCAGATAACCTTAGATTTGATCTTAGATTTTCGCTTAAGAGAAGTGGGGGAAGAATATCTATGTGTGTTCTTATAGATCAAATAACTCTTGTTTGGGAGGGATCATATCAAGTACGTATTCTAGCAGGTTAAATGACTTTCATTAAGATAGCTTAAATAAAGTCCATCAAAATCTCAAACTCGTATCCCAGCCACCCCATCAAAACTTCCTTGCAGTTCATAGGAGATGAATTAATCGATCACATCCTCAATCTTCCCTGTCCATTCTTTTCAGCATAAGTGAGTAAAAAATAAAAGTTGGTAAAGAATAGGAAGTCTGTTGGAATAGCTTTGGGAAACGGAAGAGGGCTAGTGACAAGACAAGTAGAAAACAGCTCTGAAAACCATTTTTAAGAGGCTCTGGTGGACAAGTGCTTGAGAGATGCTTCAAAGGAGGTGATAAGGGGAAAACTGTGGTCTAAACTGGCCAACCAAACCAGCAAGGCAATTCCAGTCCGTTTCGAAGCCCTTCTGGGTTCTTCTTCCCTACCCTGTTCCCTGCGTGCACTAAAACTACCAAGGATATGGAAGTAGAAGGGTATAAATTCCCCTCCCTGCTAGTGCTCAGGGCTCAGACCTTTAGAGAACGGTCTCCTCTGAGCCCATCAGTGTTAAGCAAACCTCCCATCCTCCAAGGTCTCCGTGGGCCACTTGGTTCTTCCGTCAGGACCCAGTCCATGTTCCCTAACACATGGTTCCCTGCCCCAGAAACCCGACCACGCCGGCCCATTATTGCCACCGGTTTGCGGCATCGGTGGGGCAATGAGCAAGCGAGGTGGTAAAGGAGAAGGTGCAGGGCCTGATTTCCGGCAGTCTCCCTCCTGCCCGGTCGCCTCAGGCCGGCCACGCCCCGCTGTTCCTGCAGGACTCAAAGGAGACCTGGCAGGTGACAACCTGGTCCCCACCTCAGATTCGGGTCAGGCCCACTCGTCAGGGTAGAAGGGGAGACTGACCACATCCCAGAGACCTCTTAGAAGTCTCACAGGTAGGCCCTCCACAGGGCGCAGGGTCCCTCAGGTCAGGAATGCCCGGAAAGTGGGGACAGGAAGGGAATTCCACAGATCAGGGCCTCCAGGGGGATGGGGATGGGGGCTGGGGGGTGGGAAGAACAGTAAGAACATGTGGAGTGAATGCAGGAGTGAATGTGCAGTTTGACCTGGCTTGTTGGGCAGACTGAGTCTGTGGCTGCACAGGTGGGCACCCTTAGTGTCCCTAGAAGCCTACGTAGTCCGAGTGGGCCCTAACCGGTTTCTATGGTGACCTCATAGGGTCTACGGCGAGCCCTTGGGGTACGAGTCCAGGGTTTATATGGACTCACTTTGGCTAAGAGGCACCCAGGTGTCCTTTGGGAGGGCGGACAGGTGGGCATCTGACTGGTCTCTCCTCTGGAGGGACACCTACCCTTTGTCTATCTTCACGCCAGCGACACAGAGAGGGAACACACAGGGTAGCCAAGAGAGCCCCTGGTCATCATGGGTGGAAGCTCTTCCAAACCTACGGTCTTAGACTGTATGCTCGAAAATTTTGAGAAGGGAGTCTCAGGACACTAGGGGGTCAAAACGTCTCCTGGAAAATTAAGCCCATTATGTGAACCGGAATGGGCCACCTTCGGAGTCGACTGGCCCTCCGAGGGTGTCCTGAGACCTACCCACTGTCCAGGTCATTTACACAATCATGGTCGGGACTCCCGGACACCCTGCCCAATTCCCATATATTGATTCTTGGCTTCAGGTAGCCGAAACTCTGCCCCCTCGGGTCCGATTTTTGTGCTAATAGAAAGGACCAAAGTCAGATATTTCTAATGCAAGTAGATGAGCCCAAAGGCTGTGAGGAAGCAAAGCTTATCAGAGAGGCCCTGCCCGGGGGCACTGGCAGCAGCAACAGGGATGAGATCTGGACAAGGATGAGCCAGTCAAGAAGCATGGGACTACAGTCCACCTCGGACCCAGGGCCTAAAGCTGAGCTGCAGGAACACGGTGCTTCTGTTGCCTCTAAGTGGCATGTGTGGGGAGAATCTGATTTAGCAGCTCAGACAGCCCACAGGAAAACTGATCCAGACAGAAGCAGGATGTAAAATAACAGGAGCTCTCATCCTTACGTTTGTGGGGGGCACATCTGGGTGGCTCAGTCGGTTAAGCATCTGCCTTCCACTCGGGTCATGATCCCAGGCATCCTTCAGGACAGGGACTTGACGGAATATTCCCAAGCAGCTGCTGAAACTCCCTTTGTTTCGGGGAAATTCCCTGTCTGGCCTGACATCGACTGCCTATCCCCCCTTGTTGGCAGGAAAATATGGCATCTGTTCCTCTGGAGCTGATGAGCTCCTGACCTGGGATCCCTTTCCCTGCCCTCTAGAAAATTGTCTCAAAGTCTTCTTGGGTGATTGTTAAGATAGCTTTCAAAGTCTTTGGTAAACTAAAACTTAAAAAATTTTGCTTGGATGATAAATGGAATTTTTTTTTTTTTAAAGATTTTATTTATTCATTGACAGACAGAGATCACAAGTAGGCAGAGAGGCAGGCAGAGAGAGACGGGGAAGCAGGCTCCCCGCTGAGCAGAGAGCCCGATGCGGGGCTTGATCCCAGGAGCCTGGGATCATGACCTGAGCCGAAGACAGAGGCTTTAACCCACTGAGCCACCCAGGTGTCCCTGATAAATGGAATTAAATTCATTGGACATCTAGGTCTTTTCCAAATAGGATAAAGTGCTAAGTCGTTAATTACTAGACATAGGATGGTGCTTTTGACTTCTTACTGCAAAGAAACTAAGGATATTTAAATCTGCCGGTAAACATGTTTTGTGCTTAACTGATTCACAAATTTGCCATCTAAAGAATTCTGGTGCAACAGTTCACAACTGGTTACTCTTTAGTCTTCACTGGAGATTAAGGTTTCTAAAGAGTGCAAAATTCTGCTAACTGTAACTAAGACTGGTGGAAATAAAGGAAACAACTCTGTATGTAGAAAAGTAGAAGATATGTAAGAAAGTTATAAGGAGTGGGAATGCATTTTTGTTGAAGGTAAAATAAGGTAATTTTGTACTATGAGGTGGGTGTTTGGAAAGAAATGGGTTGGTACAAAATCAGAAACCAAAGGAAAGCTGTAGAAGGTTTATGGAGGGAAGACTTTGTAACAGAGTTTTAGATGTGGTCAGGACGGACTAAGATTGAAATAAACAGATTTTAAAGTACGCTGGTATAAGTCTGCAGTCTCTCTGTTCAAAAAAGACAAAGTTTCAGGGGCGCCTGGGTGGCTCAGTCGGTTAAGTGTCAGCCTTCAGCTCAGGTCATGATCTCAGGGTCCTGGGATGGAGCCCCGCATTGGGTTCTCTGCTCAGCGGGGAGCCTGCTTCCCCCCACCCACCCCCGCCTGCCTCACTGCCTACTTGAGATCTCTCTGTCAAATAAATAAATAAAATCTTAAAAAAAAAAAAGACAAAGTTTTCTTAAATTAATTGATTTGCTATTAAAAAAAAAAAAATGTAAAAAAAAAAAAAAAGAAAAGAAAAAAATGTAAACAGTTGTCCAGAAAAACCAGTTTCTAGGTTTTGCCTGTATCAGGTCTTTAGCATCCCTAATCCTATTTAGGCATGTGCTTTAAAACTTTCTAAGGTTTTAACAAGTTTTCACAAGATTTAAATTGTAAATGAAGTCCCTTTAACTCATTAGGACTTTATCTTGGTATGCTAAGTTACTCAGGAAGTACTGCTAAACAGAGGATAAACCTTAGGTTACACTTGGGTAAATGCTGTAACTATTCTAGAGGTTGTATGCAATTCCTAAAGTTTTAATAAGGTCCTCACTTGATATTTTAATTACTGAAGTGTTATATGTCACAGAAATAACCTGATTTCCTTGCCAGCTATATTGTAAACTCTCATCTCATCAGCTCTTTAACCATGTCCATTCTGAGTTGTTGTCATTTACAATCATTCTTACTGTCTTGCAAAAGTTTCATCTTCAAGGAAGTTCATATAAAGGACTTTTAGGACAAAACAGGTATTTAATATCTTTAAGATCAAAACTAAAATGAGTAAGAATTTCCAGAACTAAAAGTTGCATTCAAACTAGACAAGGGTTAGTAACATGGGACTAAATGAGATAAAAGGACAATTATAGGGTTGTGACTGTTGTTTGAAACATTGCTGGTCTCTACTGTTTATTCTTCTGGATTAAGAGAAATTTTCTCTTAAGATATCTATGACTTAACAAAAAATGTGATGAAGTATTCATTTGTAAACAAATTGAAGCATTTAACTTTCCTCTCTACCTGAACCTTCTAAAATTCGAAAGGTCTCAGTAAGTGTTCTTTCTTCCATGGCAGTCATAGTTATTTGCATAAGTTCAATAAGAATCTGTTCTCCTTGTAACAGTGCACCATTGAAAATATCAGTTATTTTACCAAAGCTTTGACTGGAATTTCTTTTTTGAGAGCCATGCATAGACTCAGGTATGACCAAACAGCGTTAAGGAACTAAGATTGACTTTATGAAACGTGGAGCCATAAAGCCCCTTGGAAATGTTGGCCTGATACCTTGCTTACAGAGTTTCCTGCAGCCTCACCAGGTAAGTAAAGAATGTCACTTCCTGGCAAGTGAAGGAACTTCAAGATATTTTGGGAACCTCATGAAGAGGAAGCCAGGAGTCCTGTTCAACTTGTAGCTGGCCATGGTTGGCACCAAATCCACTGGAAAAACCCCCTGGATCCACAGTTTACTCCAAGTACTCTTCGCAGCAGGGAAGATCACTGACCCACCCTGTGAAGCTGTAGTCCAGAAAAGCTCCTCATACTAGGTTTGGCACCATCTTTCCACACAGTGAGAGCATTCTACTCCGCAGACATAAATGGAAAAAAGTGACAAGGATAGCTGTGATTTCTTTTTCACAGTCCCTAAGCCTTCCATTTAGTGGACCCACAAAGATGGGCCAAGGACAGCCAGAATCGGCTATTGATAAATGACCAATGCCAGCACAGAATATCAATCTGCCTTTGACATAGGGACTTCGTAAATGGACATCCACATGAACAACTCTTCTCTAAACAGCTCATTTGCAAAAAGTGTTGCCAGTTTTTCATATGTTTTATAGAACAGAAGACACAATAATTCTATTTCGAACTGCAGACTTCATTTTGAATCCTACTAATCCTATGACCCCAAGCTGCACAGAAAATTTAGAAACTGGAAAGTGGACATCAATGCGCAGTAAAGGAAAACCGCACTAGTTGTGATGAGCACTGGGTGTTATACGCAACTAATGAATCATCACACTACCTCAAAAACCAACGATGTACTTACTATATGCTGGCTAACTGAACTTAAGAAAAAATAAATAAAACTAAAAAACTAAACCTAAAAACAAAACAAAACAAAAAGAACACACAGCACTAAAAACATCTCTGTGTCTACATACCATTCGTGTATGGTTTCACTAGCGGAAAAGGGTTTTGGCTCATGGACGTGCCCAATTAATGCCTACCTGTCTTCTGTTTCTCTTGTGCAGCTTCGATCTTAGACAGCTCTTTCTGCAACATCTCCTTTTCCTCTTCCAGCTGTTTACAGGATTTGATCAACAATTTTATTTTCCCCTGGGCACGTTCATTTTCCTTCTTCAACTGATTTGCATATTTTACATTGTCCGCCTACAAAACAAAACCTTGAATTTAAAACCTTGAATTTATTTTTTTATGAGTATATGAGAAAATAATCATGAGGTATAATTAAGGATCATATATTGTAAATTTAAGAATTATGATGTTCAAAATAAAAATGATTCATCTTCTCTATTCAATTTCCTAGGTCTCCCCAGTAGACACTGTAGTTTTGTCACTTTCTGAGTAGCAGCAAGCATAAATCTTGGTTCCTAAGATAGTGTTCTATTAAGGAGCCCACCATGTCTGGGTTCATCCAATGGGAATCACACCGTGGGGGCTAGGGTGGGAGATACGTGGGCATATTTTTGGTGGGTCAAAACTTCTCAGTGATTGGGGGGCCTAGGGGTGCAGTCAGTTGAGTGTCTGACTCTTGGGTTTCAGCCCAGGTCCTGATCTCTGGGTCATGATATCGAGCCCTGCATTAAACTCCCCACTCAAAGCAGAGTCTGCTGGAGATTCTCTGCCCCTTCCCTCTATGTGCTCACTCTCTCTCTCTCTCTCTCTCAAATAAAAAAATCTTAAAAAAAAAAAAATTCTCAATGATAGAACTGTGTTTCCATTTGTAGTCTGTGCCTTTGTACAATTTCAGTACCCAAGATGGCATTTGTGTTGGTGACTCCAAGTGAAGGCCAAATAATTTTATGGCTCATGATACAAACTTAAGTTCTACAGTTGCTCAAATAGAAAGTGAATAGAATGGTAGGAGAATGATAGAATAATACACTTCTCAGGAGTACAAGCTCAGGATTCCTTAATCACATCTGCAGATTCCAGAAAGCTCAGACAGTGATTTAGAGGAAAAACCTGACCTGAACATATACAGAGGTATTTATATATAGTCTTTATTTATCCCACCTTGTAAGCATAATCATACATTTTGTTGCAGAAATATGGATTTGATAATGAAGTATTGCCCCATACCTTAGTGGGATATTAAGTGATCTATGGCATATGCCTTGTATTATGTGATATTAAAAAAATACAGGCTTCTAAAACAAACTAGCTCTGTTAAGAGATCATGAACAAAGGCAAAGTGAACTATTTAAATTTAAGGAAAAAAAAAAAAAAGAACTGGGCATCCCATTCACACTGCAAGTAGATTTCATTCTTTGTACACTATTTCATTTTGGAATAATATTAGCAGTGTTGCAGTAAATCTGCATTTTTCAGGATTTTTATTTCTGAGTCCAACATGAATTGGATTAGAGGTCCATTTAATTCCATTTCAACAGTGCTTATTAACTGGACCTCATTAAAATTACGCAATCTGAATGGGCTCAACTAACAATGAGCCATTTTGCACACAGTATGTGTAAGATACAGACATTCTCCACAATAGAACTGTCAAAGCTTAACAAGCAGAAAGCATACCTGAAACTAAAATATCACTATATACCAATTTTACCCCAGAGTTTTTTAAAGGCAGAAAGTGAGTAAATAAAAAAGTAGACTGAAACTCTTCATTCTGTTATGAAACCTAACGTTTCATTTTGTAGTAGCAGAACATTAGTGACCATGAATGTTATCTTGACTTTTCTTAGTTTGTATTTTATTGGTATATTTCCTTCAACTTGAGAATTATTTAAGAGCTACAGACTTAAGAAGTTTGCCCCTATTTTTCTGTTTCAATGTACTGAATATACGACATTATAATTTTTGCAATTTAAATCCCCTTTAAGTAAAGACCTTTATAGGTATTTATCTTCCAGGTTCATTTTTATACATCTTGGATGATATTCATCTTATGAAAAATATCGGTAGGAATCAAAACACCTCTTTCTAAGACGTAGAATTACTGTAGCACTACCTATAACTAAACAATCCCAAGAGTACAGTTCATCTCTTTCTTTTTTGGAAAGGAGAAAGTTTTATGATCCTTGCATGGAGACAAGAGGTGAGTATACACGTATGTGTGCACGACCAAGTGCTCTGGTGCACCCTGATTTCCACACGAGCCACGGAAAAAGTAGGCTTGGTGACGGCAGTGAACTTGAAGACCAATCAAGCAAGACTTTGGAATTACCCACAAAATTATTGTCTAGAGCTGGAGAGGCCTGCCCTACTCTGGTATCATCTGGCTCTTCATATCCATCTTGAGAAAGTCTTCTACCATCCTCTAATTTGAGAGGATTCACTGAGCAATGCAGAAAGTTTATTCAAGCTGTGAGACCGCAGATCATCTGCTGATTTTTAAATAATAACTCAGCAGAGAACTGATGTGCTTGTTTTTGACTACCAAGAAAAATGTCGTAACAATTAAAATGAAAACATTAATTCCATGTGATGGAAACCACCATTACCTGTACAAATCATTCTAGGTCATGAAGTAATAAAAAAGGAACATACCTGGGTTTTCTTCAATTCTTCTAAAATCTGAGTGGTAGCTTTCAAAGAATTATTGAGTTCTTCTTTGCTGGACTTTAAGAGATCTACCTCGGCCTTCTGCGAGCTGAGACATTCTTCCTGAGAAGACAGTTTCTCTCGGTATGTCTGGATTTCCATTTCGTACTAAGAAGGAAAAACGTTACTTTAGTCAGGAGGCTCAGCTAAAAAAAATTTCAAGGAAAACAAACTAAAGAAAACCGCTGTCCCAAGGACCATTTCAAATAGTCCTTGGGATCCTGCTATTAACCTATTCCAAAATGGAAGTAAATATATTTTAAAAGCTCACATTGTAAAGTAAGACCTGTGAGGTAACCAGGGAAGACAGTGCAGGTAATGTGATGAGACAGAAGACTATATGACACAATACTGCAGAACATGACCTTGCAAAAAATGCCTCATTACCGTGGTCAACACACCACTCTGCGGCTCCTCCAGGAAACAATCCCTACGTTTTTACCTGTTTGTTTGTATCCAGAAGCAGAGCCTGGTGTTTCTTTTCGGCTTCCTGCAGCTGTAGCTGATACTCAGCTATTTCTTCTCGTACTTTCTCTTCCTTTTCCATCTGGTCCTTGTGTATGCAATCTAAACTCTTCTTTAATTCACTATTTTCTAGCATGAGCTCCTTCAATTGACCCTAATGGGAAAAGTAAAAAAAAAAAAAAAAAAAAAAGCGAAAATAATTAAGAACCTGGATATATAGTTTTAGGAAATACTATGTACTGAAAAGAGAAAAAGAAAAAAAGAATTTACAGATAAGACAAAATTTGTATAGAATAGTGCTACAACCCTTAATGATGGACTCACTTGAAACTGTGACTTCACCTCCAATGACAATTTCTTCTGTTCCAGCCCAACCACCCCCAAGGTACATCCACTGGGACCACAGACTCTCCAAGAACCCAACTTGAGCTGAACCAGTCCGGACTGTAACCTCCTAAGCTTTAAGGCTCACTTACTGAAGTGCTTGCATTGCGGTAATTCCTTGACGTCATCAACAGTGCCCCTACCACCCCCGCTGTCACTGAAGCCCCTCCAGACTTACATTTTTTTCCTTGACCAGGCTTGATTCTATGTTCTGTCACGGTGACAATTTCCTTCCAAATGCCCTCACCTCTTCTGCCCCTCTCTCCCTACACTGTGTGAGACAGGCAAGACTCTAGCTCCAGAGGCCCCTGTGTTCTCCGTGCCTGATCCCAAATGACCGCTTCTATGCGTGTGTCTATACACATGGTGTCCACTTGCTCCTCTCCACTGACTCAAGCCCTCCGGCCTGGTTATAGCCCACCTTCTCCTCAGATCATTTTCCATGGCCTCAGCAGCCTCCACATTGCAAACCCAAGGAGTACTCTTCACCTGGTCCAAGCTCTGGGTAGTATGTGATGCTGCTGACCACTCCTCCCTCCCTGAGGCAGCCTCCACTCCTGGCTCGCCTCCTCACGCCTTCTCATTCTCTCTGCTGGCTCCTCTTTTTCTGTCTTACCTCACAGGCTGGGGTCTCTGCACCAAACTGCCTTCTCTTTTCCAACAGTATTTTCTACCATTCCCCCAATTTGTAAATACTACCTATATTCCGAACCAGCCACCTTAAACCTTCCCCTTTACACTCTAGCCTCACGTATTTGCCATCCCTTCAGATTTTATTCTAATTCATTGCCAGGACCTTCCTTATCCAGTCTTTTTTCATATCATTTTCTCTCTCACAATGGCTTCCTTTCACTTTCTTAGGATAAAAAAAAAAAAACAAAAAAACCTAAGATTTTTCTCTAGACCTAGAAGCTTCCTTCCTCTGCGCTATTCCTCGCAGAGCTGACTCCACATCCTGCAGGTTACGTTCTCTGACCTCCCTACTAAATTATGTTGGTCTCTACCCCACACACCCCACTTCCCAATAAGTTTGCCATAAAGAATCGTGTTGATTCATTTATGGCACTTGAGAGATTAAGATTCTCTCCTACAGCTCCTATGTTGTGATGTATTGTGTGTCTAGACTATAAGCTGAGTGCAAAAACCACAGCCCAGCACTACAGACCGAGCCTAAACACCTCGCTTTGCCTTCTAGTAGAGCCTGTAAGCCAGATTCGAGTTGGGGTACTCCCAAGCTGCTCAGTACCAAAGGAAATTCCAGCAGGTGCCGTACTCAAATATCATTCGTACAAACTCCTTCCACGCAGCACTGCCAGAAAATTCCATGAGTCAAGTGCTGAGATGCCAAACCTTTTCAATTTTCATTAGATTAAATACCACATTTAAAGGACCAATTTCCCCAACTCCTTACGCAGGCTCTTACCAACAGCATGTCAACTCTTTGGAATTGTTCGGGGTCACAATCCCAACGGTCTCATGACCCTTTGCTAAGTATTTCCTGGGGATGAACGTGCATGAGGACATCACGGATATGCGAGTGCTCACCGTTTAACCAGGTTTGGCAAACAGGTTTCATTGCACCTGCCAGCTCTGTGTGCACGGCAGCTGCTCCGTGGGGACTCAACGTGAAGAGATTCAGGAAGAAGAGAGGGCATGAATCAGCAACGTCTGCTCTGCAAATAGCAGTGAGGAGTGGCAGCCCAGATGCTACAGATCTGCCCCAGGAACCCTGCCCTAAAATAACATCCAAAGACTGTTCCAGCTTTACGTTTCCCTGTGACTTCCCGTGACTTTGACATTCTTAGCAAGATCAGGGCATCTGTCTCTGGCAACATTCTGGCTCCTCATCTGAGGCAGGCTAGAAGAGCCGATAAATCTGTTGAAAGCTGCAGGAAATCTATTTCTGATGTGAGTTAACATAGAACCCGGCTCGCCTTTGGTTAAAAATATTGGAATATTTTGCCAAAGCTGCTTGGGGCTCTTTCGGGGCTCCTGACAGAGCTGGAGGGTGAAGATGAGTGCAGGTCTCATCATGACCTAAGTGTGGGGCTATTTTTTTCAAAAGCTTAAAAAAAAAGTCTGGTACATTCTAGGTCTTACAAAAACAAAGAGGGAAAGGGTGCACACTGCCTTCTCAGAGCGTCACAAGCACATCACAGAGAGACTTACCTTGCTGCTCTTTATGTCCTCCGACATTATATTTAATTCCTCAGTTAGCCTATTTCTCTCCCTGGTAAATTCTTCTTTCAGCTCTGTGGTTTTCTGCACCATCTCGTGCATTTCCCTCTGCAGCTCAGTTTCCTTCCCAGTCATCGCGTTTACCTGGAATTTCATCTTTCGTTAGGAACTGTTTGGGGTTGTCATTTTTGCACAAATGAGTCACTCTGGTACAACACACTCGTAACATTTCCTTTCACCTTTAGTAATAAAATGGAACCGGGCTAATCCTCCCTTTACAAATCCACTCAGCTACTATCCTCAAAACCTCCTGGCAAGCTTACCTTTTCTTCTCAGCCAAGATTTAATAAAAGACAGAAATAAGGAAAGCAATGACAAAGAAAGATAATATTACTAAGTCTTAAAATCCTTCATAAAGGTATTAATTTGTATTAAACAAAAATAGTAGAGACCATTGTACGAGGTAGCATCTTATATTTTTATCAGTTCTGGGATCTCTACTAATCCCCTGATGCCATACTAATCTGCAAGAAATATGCCTAGGATTAGTTAAAACCAGTTAAAGCCTCATCATTGGCATTTGCCCTTGACATTGAAAGAGGCTGGCAGAATTTGCCAAATGATCTCTATCATAACTAACGTCTCTTGCAAACTGTGTCAAAACTTGAAATTCCTGGAAAATATTATAGGGTTATGATTGATCCCATTTTCTGGAGACTCCTTTCTTCTTTTAATATTTGCCTAGTAAAAACTGAATTTGAAGCACTTTTCTAGATCAGTATGGAAGCCTAGAGGGCAAAAACTTAATTTTTCATTACTAATCGAGGCCCTCGATGGCAGATTTTCCTCTTTAACCACAGGCTGACAAAACAGGAGGTTGCACAAAGAGAAGGCGTAAGAGGGGCTAAAAGCACAATATCCCCAAGACCTACCCTGAGAGGCATGAGACTTCTGCTGGTTACCGTTATATGGGCACCTTGAATAGTACCTTCTCCTAAAGGCAAAAATGCAGGGCAGGGGCCATGGGGTCCCTCCTGATCCTCACTAGTAACTGTTACAGACTCCTTGGCAAAAGTTCCCAGCCAGGTATTGGGAAGCTACGACACTAATGTACTATAAAAAAGAGAACTATAATTAGAACCAGGAACTGGGCCTAACCCAAAGCTTCTCCCGTGTCCAGGTGCCACACTGAAAACCTGGGCTAACCCATAGAAGAGTCCCATGTAAATGTGTGGCAAAGCGAAGAGTCACAGCTGCTCCAGCCAGCTCCCTGTCCCCGAAGTTCAAGGCTCCACGAACTTAAAACCTTTACAGAGTCTGGTCTGATGCTGCAAACACCGCCCAGAAGGAAATCTAATCCACACGGCGGTTTCCCTCCCTCGTGACTACATATTCAAATGTAGACAGTTCAAGCCACTTACTTTTTCAACAAAGGACACGTTTTCCATTTTCCTCAATTCAAGCTCTTTCTCCAGATCCTTGTGAGATCTCTGCAGTGCTTCTAAGGTGTCCTGCAAAGTGTCATTTTTGGCTTGCAGCACTTGGCTCTTCTGCTCCAATTCCACCAGCAGATTTTCCAGCTCCCCTTTTTGCTTCTTCCAAAGCTGCTGTTCTCCCTCTACCTGGGCCAGTTTGGAGGTGAGTTGCTCTCGGTCTTGAATTTGATTTTTCAGTAGGCTGATTTCTTCCTCCTTCTTCTCTAGCTTATGTTTGCCGTCTTCTACTTGTTGAAGGAGGCCATTCGCAGAAGACTGCACATTGAGGTAGTTATTCTTGACCTCGTCAAGGTCTTGCAGCAACTGAGTCTTCTCGAGTTCAAGAGCATCTACTTGACTGTGCAGATTCTGTGCTTGGGCCTTCCAGGCTTCTTGGTCATGACACAACGCTTCCGCTTTCTGATTTAGCTCCTTTACTTGTGTTTGAAGCATCTCCACGGCAATTTTAGAGTCTTCTCTCATTTGTATCTTTTCTTGCTCTTTTTCTTGTAATAGATTTTCAAAGGAAGACTTTAATATTTCCAATTCGGATACCCGTCCTTGCGCCTTCTGTAATTCTTCTATCACATTTTCTTTTTCTGACCTGATATGAACAAGATCTAATTCCAGATCTCTCAGGTTTTGGGCCATCTCCTCTATTTTTGCTTTTAGAGTCCCCACCTCTGCTTTGGAATTCTCAGCCTCAAGAATCATGCACTCTTGGTTTTTCCCTGATATCTCTAGTTCTCTTTCAAGGTTCTCGACTCTATCCTTAAGCAAGTCGGCATGATGCTCACTTTCCTTCAGTTTTCGTAAGACCTGGAGCTGCTCCTTTTCATCAGCTTCTAGGCGGACTTTCAGCTTTTCAATGCTATTCCTCAGCTGATGTATTTTCTGCCCCGAGATGTCCATACTCTGTTCTTCGACCTTCTGGATTTCCTGGTCATGACACAAGGCTATTACTTCCTCATTTAGCTCTTTCAATTGTGTTTGGAGCATCTCCAAAGCAGCTTTGGATTCTTCTCTTGTCTCTATTTTTTCTTTCTCCTCTTCTTCTAACCGACTTTTCAGTGAAGAGAGTAATGTGTCTAATTCAGACACTTGACCTTGTTTTTCTTGTAGTTGTTTTATCAGATTTTCTTTTTCGAACTTGACGGTGCCAAGGTCTAGTTCTAGATCTTTCAGGGTTTTGGTCATCAATTCCATTTGTGTTTTTAGGGCTTCCACCTCTGCTTTGGAATTCTCAGCATCAAGAATCACCAGCTCTTGGTTTTCCTCTGACATCTGCAGTTCTCTTTCAAGGTTCTCCACTTTATCCTGAAGTGAATCATTCTTACGCTCACTCACTCTCAGTTTTTCTAGGACATGGAGCTGCTTTTTGTCATCAGCCTCAATGCGGACCCTCAGCTTCTCAATGCCTTTTCTTAGCTGGTGCACTTCTTCCTGCGTTGAGCTCAGCCTCACTGCAACCTCACCTTTCTCCATCAGTGCATCCTCCAGGGCCTTGGCGATGGTCAGCTTTTCATGTTCTGATTCATGCAGTCTGGTCTGCAGGCTTTCAGATTCCCCTGCAAGTGATTCTTTCTCTTTATTCAGTTGCTCAATTTGGATTTCCAGCTCACTTTTTACCAAAGACAGGGCCTGTGAGTCCTTTTCCAAACTCTGCAGCTGCTCCTGGAGACGAGTGTTCTCTTCCGAGAGCTCGGTGACGTTGGAGGACAACGTCTGAATGAGCTGTGCTTTGTCCTTTAGCTCAGCTTCAGCCACGTCAATGTGATGGAGACATTCATCTTGATGAGATTCGAGCTCATGTATTTTCTCCTTCATCTTTTCAGACATTAGATCCAGTTCTTTATTTTCTTTTGACAAAGTATCTAACTCTCCATGAAGCTGGTTTCTCTCATTGGTGACCACAGAGAGTTCTTCTTCAAGGCAGGTTATAAGTTTCTGCTTACTTTCATTGTCTTTTTCTAAATATAGCTTCTCTGTCTGAACTGTCTCTAAGTCGGCTTCCACAGAGAGGGCATGATGCTCGATGCTACCTTTCTCAGACTGGATCCTCTTTAGCTCCTTTTCCACATCAAGAAATCGCTCTCTCCAGTTGTCGTTCACCTCGGCCATGTTTTCTTCAATAACTGCATGTGACCTTTTATCTGTGCCTGTTTCTAAATTAGAATTGAGGCCTTCCAAACTTTCTGTTCTCTGGTGTAATTCCTGGTTGTCACAAGCAAAAGATTCCAATCTTTCCCTTAAGTTTGATTTTTCTTTCTTGAGTTTCCCAACTATTTTTTCTAATTCTACACATGCTTCCGTCTTGGTGGTTATTTGTGCTTCCTGTAAATCAAGTTTTGAGTCTAACTCTTTTATTTCATTTAGTAAACTTTCAACTTTTTTGTCACGTTCCTCTATGACATGAAGTAACCTCAAATTCTCATTTGATGACTCTTTTACCTGCAGTTGAAGATTCTGAATGGTGACCTGAGTCTCTAGAAAATCCACAGGAACCGGAGCATTAGGACCAGAAAGTGACAATTGAGAAATGCATTCTAAATAGCCCTGGGTTTTGTCTTCTGCTGGGGTTTCTGGAGACTGTTCCCTAGACCATTCTTCTCCTGTGAATCTGACTGGACTGGTCTTGGTTATTTTTTCCATCTCCCGACTGAGGTCCTGCTGAATACCTTCTTCACAAATCTGATGAATGTCCCGCTTTGGTGTTCTCTCTTGAGTTTCCAAAGTATATTCTTCTGATTCTTTTACATCACAGCTATTGTTTCCACCCCGAAGAACCTGTAGTTGTTATACACAATGAAAACTCATTTTATTTTTCAAGAGGAATCAAAATAGAATAAATACACTTAATTATTACATTATAGAAAAACTGGCTTCTTGCCTCTGCTAAACACATCTCCTCAAATGGCATATTTCTCACCCCATTCTCCTCTCTCCATCAAATATCCAACACAATTAAACAAACATTCAGTCAGTGTTCTCCACAGGCAAGGCTCTGGGTAAGGTATTTATCATGAAGACAAATCCTCCAGATCAGTTATCTGATCATCTAAATTGTAACATATCTATTTATTTTTTTAAAGATTTTATTTATTTATTTGACAGAGAGAGATCACAGGTAGGCAGAGAGGCAGGCGGGAGAGTCGGGGAAGCAGGTTCCCCGCTGAGCAGAGAGCCCAATGCGAGCCTCGATCCCAGGACTCTGGGATCATGACCTGGGCTGAAGGCAGAAGCTTTAACCCCCTCAAGCCACCGAGGCACCCCTAAATTATAACATATTTAAATGTCATAATTTTTTCTAGTTAGAAATATTCTTGGTAGCCTAAATATAAAATTTCTTTTCATGATTCTCAAGTAAGAGGCTAATAATTTCCATATAAAATGTTCAACTTCCATCTTCAGCATTTATGATATTCTTCACTGAGAGAAGTTTTCATGACCAGATCCTCAGCCCAAGGACGAACTATTCATATTCTTGGATAAATTACATGTCTGGACCTCACCTTCTCCTCATCTGTAAAATGGGGATCTACTGCTGTGCCCACTACGACTATTACATCACCAGCTGCCCTCTCTACCTTACAGAGGCAGACAGAGGGAATCAAGTGAGACTCGTAGACTGTACAGCATTACTAGTTTAGCTGGTAGACCAGAAAGGGCATAAGTTATGACCGAACAATTTCATCTTCCATAAAGAAAGAGATGTCTCTTTAAATGACTGTTAACAAATCATAGACTTGTACCAGAGCAAACTGATAAGAATATTATTCAGTAATATGTAATAAACTGCATTTACTTTTATGACTTTAACTCTTTAACAATAAAATGGTATGAAAAGGGCAAGGAAACTTAAAATTTATATCACATAGTCATCCATAAGTTTTAATTTAGTATTTAACTGTGGTCCATTAACTGACACAGTGAAAACACATATATGTCCTGAAGATGACTTTCTGACTCCATAATAGAATTTTCTCCAGGCTTTAAAAAAACATCTTTAGTAATTTCCTATAGAGTAATGTTTGAGTGGAATCATAGAAATTCACACCCATACACCTCACCCCCACCCCAGTCAGGCTTACTTTTTTTTCTAAAGTTGCGGTTTGTTAAAAAACAAAAAACAAATTGAAAACAAAAAACAAGCTTTGGTATATTTTGTTTTTATACCCTTGAATTCTAAAAATATTTTAAGTTTGATTTAATGTAGATTTCAATTGAACAAACATTTCTCGAGTGCCTACTGGGCATGTATCTAGAGAAACATCATGTAAATCCCAGGTACTTACATCTTCTATGTCAGTGCCGAGCAAAGACCGAGAACTCAAGTCCAGACCTTGTAGCTGGAGTCGTGCTACTTCAAGCTCAAATGACAGGTGTTCGGTCTGTTTCTTTTCTGCTGCCAACTTGGACTCCATCTCCATGGTCACGCTTGTCAGCTTCTGTTGCCACTGTTCATTTTCTGACAAATACTGCTTCCTGAGACAGTCGAGCTCTTCCCTTTCAGAACTTAATATTTGTTCGAGCTCTTTAATTTCCTTATTTTTCATAATCTCCTGACTTTCAATTTTCTCTTCTAGCTCTTTGAGGGATTGCATGTACATCTGACAGAGGGTTTCAAGTTCTTCAACACTCCTCGCTGGGGCAGACAGAATTTCTTTCTTGGTCAGATTCTCCTCCTCCAGACTGCAGCAAGATCGTTCCTCTACGTTAGACTGGTTTGCTGAAATAGTCCCATCTAAATTATTCAAAAGCGATGTTTCTCCTGTCTGGTCTAAAATGTCTTTGCAAAAAGAGGATTCCCCCAAACGTGTAAGGCCAGGGCTGTCAGTCACACAAGAGAATGATAATGACAGAAAATGTCCTTCCTCGGGTCCTGGCATCTCCTCCTTTACCAAGTCACCTTGGAAGCTTCTCAGACTTGTTGACAAGATCGAATTTTCAGCCTTTAATGTGTCCACATAAGACTGTAGCTCTGACATCTTAGAGCTCACTTGACGGTGCTGATCATGTAAAATTTTGTGTTCGCTTTGTAAAGACGAGAATTTCTCCTGTAATTCAGCGAAGTGCATTTGAACTTCTTTATTTGACAATGTCAAATGCTCATAGCAATTACTGTCACCCAAGGGATTTAAGGATGCACGTTTCTGCTCATTTTGTCGTTCACAAGATTCACCTTCTGCCATTTCTTTCACCAACTCCCCTTGGAGAAGGCCATTTTCGTTGTTTAGTATTTTAACTTCATTTACTAGTTTCTCCATCTCCTCTGCCATTTTATTAGTTGCTGTAATACATTCTGATCTTGAATCATTGAGCTCAGACATTAGCTCGAGCTTTTCAACCTGCAGCATCTCACACATCTTCTCTAGCTCGCTCAGCTTGCTCATTGCTGTTTGTAGAGAGCACAGCAGATGTGCGTGGTCATTTTGACTTGCTGACAACTCATGAAGCACTGACATATACTTTTCTTCTGTGCCTACGTCACAGTCTTTAGGGCCACTAGGTTCTGGTGACTGAGCCTCTGGTTGCAAATTTCCAG
This sequence comes from Enhydra lutris kenyoni, assembly GCF_002288905.1. Taxonomy (NCBI): domain Eukaryota; kingdom Metazoa; phylum Chordata; class Mammalia; order Carnivora; family Mustelidae; genus Enhydra; species Enhydra lutris. The sequence goes on along the minus strand of NW_019154108.1, from coordinate 15,152,230 downwards.
TTTCTAATTCCATTCTAATTGTGCATAGTTCATGCAGTGGGCATTCCTTTCCCTTCTCACTTTCCTGAAGTTTTAATTCCCTAATTCTCTTAGCTTCTAATTGTACCAACTGTGCGTTATGACAGTCTAGAGAAGGATCTTTAACTTCAAGATCCATTGGAAGTTGAATATGACATTTATTTATCTCACTCACTCCTTCCACCGCATCGCTAACTGGTTCTGATTCTAGAATCTGGTGCTCTTGTTTCGTCTTCATCAATGTCACCAGGTGCTCATTCTCTTGAAGTAAGGCATTAAGTTCCTTTTGCATCTTACTTTGTTCTTCCTTTAAAGTCATGATTTCTTGCTTTAAACCATCCGCCTCACTCTTGGAATTGTTTTGGATATCTGCAATCTCTGATGACAGATCATGCCGCACTGCCCCCAACTCCAGTACTAGATTCTGGTTTGTTTCTTCAGCTAATGCTAATTTTGTTACAAAGTCTTGCTGTTCCCTTGCAAATGTTTCCTTTAGATGTTCCAGTTCCTTTTGTCTATTTTCACAAGCAATAGTGCACTCATTTAGCAAGCATTCTAACTGAGAGTTCTTTTCTTGAGCTGCACTATATTTTTCACTAAGATCCTCCAATGCGTGTCCTGTTTCTTCACATCTTTGTTGTAAAATAAGTCTTTCTTGCTTATGCTGATTGGATAACTCTGAAATGCTTTTGTCTCTCTCATCTATACAGTTTACAAAACTCTCACTTTTTTGGAGTAAGTTAATCTTCTCTTGATTTAAGGTTGCATTAATTTCCTTGAGAGTCGCATTCTCCTGGGTCAGATCTTCAATTTCTTTTCTGTTTAAAGAAATGGTGGAACTCATTTCCTTTTTCTCCAAGCTCAGGGCTTCAGACAAAAGTTGTAACTCCTTTAGAGAGTCTTGAAGTAAATGGTTACTCTTTTTTAATTCTTGAATCTCTGCTTGCTCAGTTTCTAATTTTTCATTCAAAAGTTGGAACTCTCTTTCTTTGTTCTCCAGGGCTGCTAAAGTTTCAGTAAAAGCATTCTGATGAACAGAAGTGTCTTCCTGTAACTTACTAATGCGTTGACTTGTTTCAGCCACAAAACTTTGATGCATCTGCTCTGCTTTAATGAGATTTTCTTCTATTTCTCCTCTGATCTGCACCAGCTCTTCACACTGCTTTTGTAGATCTGAGTTCATCTGCTTTTGAGACTCTAATGAAAACTCGAGAGACACGACTCGATTTTGTAAGATGGCTGAATTTTTTGGACTTGGGTCGGCTTCTAGATGGCACGTGCTCCTCTCTGAAGGCATGCTTCCTTGTTCTCCAGTTATTGCAAAGGAATTATTCATTGCAGGCTGCTGCTCAAAAGCCAAAAGACTTCTGTTTAGAGCCTCATTTGTCACAAGAGAAGAATCTTTGGATTTTACCAGATCCTGGAGGTTCTCATATTCAGCCTGCGAGTCTTGGTAACGCTGGTCTTTGTCTATGACTTCACTTGACAGTAACTGAAGCTTGTGTTCAAGATCATCCACTTGCCCAGTAAGTTCAGAAATCTTCAAGCACATGTTCTCTACTTCTTTCTTGTGTTTCTGATCTGAGAACTCAGCTTTCTGTTGCAAGTCTGCATAAGCTTGCTTCTGTCTCTCCACTTCCACAGTCTTGCTGTCTATCACATTGTGAAGGTTTCTGATCTCAACACTGAGATTTTCACTCTCCATCTCCAGTGTTCTTACTTTCTCATTGTATTCATGACTTCTTATTTGTTGTGTCTTGAGACAAGTTTCCAAGTGATTAATTTTACTCTGCAAGCTTCCCTTTTCTGATTCCAGCTGACTTAAAAGTTGTTCATTTTCACTTTTCCAACGAGCAAACAGAGCCTTCTCTTCTTTCAGTTCTTCACAGTCTTTCTTTTTTAGCTCCAAAGCAAGCAGTAAAGCTTCGGATTCTTTCTCTATTTTGCTTAACTTGTCGTTCAGTTGTTCAATGTGATGCTCCCTTTTCTTCAAAAGGTCCTGAGAGCAATCTCGTTGCTTTTCCAGATCAGCCAAGGCAAGCTTCAGTTTTTCTAAAGTCAAGGAATTCTCTTGCTGATTGATTTTTTCTTGAAGATCTCTTAACATGGTTTCCTGAGAGGCATTCTTAGCTATTTAAAAAAAAAAAAAAATTAGCTATTTTTTTTTAAGACTTTATTTATTTGTTTGACAGAGAGAGATCACAAGTAGGCAGAGAGGCAGGCAGAGAGAGAGAGGAGGAAGCAGGCTCCCTGCCTAACAGAGAGCCCGATGCGGGACCCAACCTGACCCGACCCGACCCTGAGATCATGACCTGAGCTGAAGGCAGAAGCTTAACCCACTGAGCCACCTAGGTGCCCTTAGCTGTCATTTTTTAAAAAATACTTATTCTAGGGGCGCCTGGGTGGCTCAGACGGTTAAAGCCTCTGCCTTCGGCTCAGGTCATGATCTCAGGGTCCTGGGATCGAGCCCCACATCGGGCTCTCTGCTCAGCAGGGCGCCTGCTTCCCCTCTCTCTCTGCCTACTTGTGATTTCTGTCTGTTAAGTGAATAAATAAAATCTTTAAAAATAATAATAATAATAAAAAAATAAAAATACTTATTCTAGAAGAATTCGAAACTCTTAAAAAATCCAAACAAACTAACAGCTTCTCAAGCCCTATAACAATCAGCATTACTGCCTGGGTACCTCCTGGAATGTAGATCACCTGATAATTACCTGAGCTTACACACAGACAATGAGGAAATGGTCCTTATAAGGATGATAAGACATTTGTTCATCTTCTTTCTAAGCAGCTTAGTAAAGGACTGCTGTGTAAAACAGCAAGCGATTATTTTCCTAAGCACTTGAAACTATTTTCTTTTATATGTTTACAAATATGTAATGTGTGTGTTTCCCCTTCTGAGACACTTATTCAGAGAAAGAAAACTGTGAGAAAGAGAGGCATTAAGGTGGAAACATTATATTTCACTACAGAGTAATTCCAGTTTCCCAGAAAAGTGAGTAATTATTTCACCATGTTAGCCAAAAATCCACAGGATTGGGCTTAAGTACAAAAGAGTTGTTGTGTATCAACAACTCTCAAGGCCTACAGGTACTACTGAGGAACAATGTCGCCCACATCCTAGCCCCTCACAGTGTGTCTATGAATAGAGGAATCAAATGGAAGATTTTCCAGACTCCACTGCCAACTTGTTTTCTGCTTAGGATCTCATGTCTACCCACAGGCCCCTCCTAGTTGGAAATAATGACAGTGCTTTCATTCAGCTGAGATGGAAGTCTCCATGTTCCTCAAATACATTGAGGGAGAATAAACATTGAGAATCTCAACAGATGATTAAGCTAGCATGTATGATAAACTCAGTTGTTACACTCAAAGGAAAACAATTCCTAGTTGTTTTTGTTGTTAAGATTTTATTTATTTATTTATTTGAGAGAGGGAGAGAGAGAGAAAGCTAACAAGAGAGAGCTGGATCAGGAGGAGAAAGAGAAACAGGCTCCCAGCTGAGTAGGAAGCCCAATGTGGGGCTTGACCCCAGGACCCTGGTATCATCACCTGAGCCTAAGGCAGAGGCTTAACCGGCTGAACCACCCCGGTGCCTCAATTCCTAGTTTTAATCTGTATTTCAGTCTACCTACTGAAAGTTGAAGGCCCTTGAGGTGCTATCTTCCTAGGGCACCATTCCACTTCACTTGTGAGCACCTGGCACAGCCACACTCATGACCAACACTGAAAAATGCCCTCGGCCTGCCTTTTCTTAGTTTTCTTTCCAGAAAGCTGAAGACTGACACTTTTACCCCCTGCTGTGGAAGAACTGAAAGCCGGCTTAGATCAGAATTTAAAAGAGAAAGGAATCACAGCACACATTCCCTAGGGCAAGTTAAAAGAAGTTCTAGAGGGGCAAATACCCAGCTGAGAAAACTAATGTACGGAAAAGACAAAGGGTATATACAGATAAATGTGAAATGGTGGGCTTGTGTGGTGTGTGCAGCATAATCCAGTGTCTGTGCAGAAAGTGGGGAAATAAAATCACTCAGTCAAGTAAGTCATCGAAAAAACAATGGTCATTAAAGGCTGGGAAAACGTGCATTTAATCCAGGATTTCTCCACCGTCTGGGAAATGATAACAAGCAAGGAGATGAGCTGTCTGGATAAAACGAACAAACACACTTGAGACACAAAAACCACTCTGGGGTGAGAGACAGCACTGACAATTTACTTTTGTTTGGAGAATATTTACCCTCTGGTTTCAAAGGCAGTTTGGGACTCCGTGTGTTCCAGTTTAAAAAAAAAAAAAAAAAAAAAAAAAAAGTCGGACTATCACTCTGAAACTAGAAAGCAGAAGAGAGAAAACTTTCTCCACATCAACTGTAGACTTCCTTCTCGGCGAATATATGGCAAAATCGAAAAACGATTCTAAGGACATCCATCCTCCCTCATGCGACATCAGCTTAGAAGAGTACCTCCAAAGGCAATGTTTACTCACCCCTCATTTCTTCTGTAGCGTTCTGGCTCTGACTCAAACTCTGTCTGGCTTTCCTCAGCTCTTCCTCCAGGTGGCAGACTTCTCTAGCCCGTTGCTCAGACTGACTCTTCAGGACGCTGAATTCCTTCTTCACTTCCTAAAACACACATTTAACTGGTTATAATCAAAACCACTCGAGCTAGTTATGACCTCTGCCTTATGAGGGTCCCTAATGGGACTACTTTATGTATCACTAGGGGAGGAATCTCACTTTCCCCTCAAGTACTTAATGAAGTTAGACATTCTTACTTCAATCAGATGATGTTATAAAGAGAACTCAAAACAAAAACACAAAACCTAACACAGACAAATATTCTTTTTTCCTTTAAGAAACACTTCTCTGATCTTTCTCGATGTACCTATGCTTGCTAAACAGTTAACTCATAAGGAAAATCCTATTCACAAGATCCTCAAAGAAATAGGCTCCAAGGGGCGCCTGGGTGGCTCAGAGGGTTAAAGCCTCTGCCTTCGGCTCAGGTCATGGTCTCAGGGTCCTGGGATCGAGCCCCATATCAGGCTCTCTGTTCAGCAGGGAGCCTGCTTCCCCCTTTCTCTCTACCTGCCTCTCTGCCTACTTGTGATCTCTCTCTGTCAAATAAATAGTCTTTAAAAAAAAAAAAAATAGGCTCCAAGGTCCTAGCACATCTGAATGATCAAATACATTTTTGCAAAGATCTGATGTACTAATAAACCAAAATTCACATGACAGATTTTTTTTTTTTTTTACTTTTCATTGTAAAACTATCTTAGGGCTTACTGTAATGAGGATATTTTTAATGAATATTAAATTTTTATTAAGAAAATTTACAGTGTGCAAGATGCTGGAATGGTATTAGGAAAGATACAAACATAGAGTCTCCTGCCCTCAGAGCCGGTCTCCCACTCCAGTGGGGGAGGACTTGATACTAATCACTTAGTTCATACCAGGATGTGCTAAATACTAAAGAAAGGTGGAATATGTTATGGAAATCAGAGGGCAGATGCACGGAAGGAAGAATTCATTCTAGATGGGGGAATCCGAGCTTTCACAGTGAAAACAGGTTCTCTGGGTACCTGATTAGGTGAAGGAGCCACACAAAAAAGTAGCAGAGACTCATACGCATGTCCATTCTATGACTATGCCTATTTTTGAATCTTAAAACCAAGCAATATTTATTTATATGCCAAATAAAAACTATTGCTGGGGCACCTGGGTGGCTCAGTCTGTCAAGCGTCTGCCTTCAGCTCAGGTCATGATCCTGGGGTCCTGGGATCGAACTTTGCATCAGGCTCCCTGCTTAGCGGGGAGTCTGCTTCTCCCTCTCCTTCCCTTGCTTGTGCGCTCTCTCTCTCTCTCTCTCTCTCTCTCAAATGAATAAATAATCTTAAAAACAACAAAATAAAAACACTATTGCTTATCAACCACATAAGACTTGCATAATAAATAAATCCTCTATTTATATTCCTCAATGTGTTCTTCTACCTTCAATGACTGGGCGATAAGTATCTCGGCCTATATTCTATGCTACGGTCTGGACCATCAGGGATTGGTAAGTATTGTTACAAACAGACGGAACAAAGCTCCTCACATCCTTAGGGGAAAAACATTTCAGAAGGCCACCTTTTTCAAAAACTGCACTTCAAAAATACCCCCCCCAGAAGGGAGAGATTTTTGAATCTTAAAGAAACAATTAAGACCCATCCTCCAAAACCCTACAGCCCCGTTAGAAAACAGATGGCCCTGGCAAAGCTGTGTTGGAAGGTTGCCTTCAATTATCAGTCTGGTTACTACCAGCAGATGGGTACCCATGCAGCAAAGCCAAATTCAAGAAGAGGGAGAATCTGGCCAGTAGAACGTACTTGAAAACTTCCGGGCAGCTGCTGTGTTCACGCATATATGTTCATTTCATCCTCAGAATAAGACAGAGCCTGTTGTAATTACACTCCTCTGGCTCCTTTGTCCTAGTCCCGCTCCCTTCCACGCGCTAAATGGACACTTGATCAATCAGGACTGATGGGCGTCTCCGACTAATCTGGAGACTGAGGAGCGAACATTCACCCCCGTCAGTGTTAAACTCTGCCAAGGGTGACCATCAAGGTGCATGGATGTTGCGGACTTGAACGAGCATCATTAAACTGTAAGAAACTATATCGCTTGTTTGCTCTCCAGGCTCAGAATGATCACCACTCAGATGAGATCACAGATGTGAAAGGAAAACTACCTTAAAGCACTTTAACAAGGGTAACTGAGCAATATTATTAGCATTTCTTCCCCAAATTTGACAGCAGCCGAATCTACATGATCGTGCTAAGGTGAGCAGAATGAGTTCAATGTAAAATAGTAACCAGCTTGTTTAACCCCTGAGTTGACTTCCCAGTCTTACGGTGCCACTTATTTTCTTACCCTAAACATCTAATCAAATCGAGTGGCATCTGCATTTGGAGGAGGGGCCGCAAAGCTGAGAAGACACTGTTCAAAGCTGGGGGCACCCCCACAGAAGGAAGCAAGGTAAAAAGAAGGAGAAGAGAGAGGGAAGGGGGCAACTTATGCTTGTTTATGTGTCTGTTGGTTTCTATCCATCTCTGTCCATAACTGGGGGCATTTAAATGAATAGTAAGCCCAATGGAAAGACTAACATGTCTTTCTCTATTCTGGCATTAGCTCCATAAATATTTGTTTCTAACAAAATGTTCAGCCAATCCTGGGACCCAGCAGGCTTGTAATACTATGGCTATGACCAACCCAAGAATTTTAAAAGGCCAAAATGTGGAAAATGAACATCTGAAAATGGATCTGTAGGCTGCCGTCCATCACCAATTAGGTTTCTGTGAGGCCATAGCCACTTAAGACTTGATTGGCTAGCTCATTAGCAACAATGAGTTAAGCATACAAGGATGTATTCTCCTAGGCATCTCTTGCATCCTCAAATGATTTGCAAAACTGGGCACTAGTGTGGAAAAACACAACAAACATCCGTATCACCACAAGCCCGCATTAGAGCTTAGCAAGCAATTCCGCCCTGATCAACTTCAGTTTAGGAGCAGCAAGGGAAGCATCATTTCCTAGGGCCAGACAAAACAAATTTCGGTTACTGTGTGGCATTTTGTGATCTCCGCCCATGAATGGAGCTTAATACGTCCCCCCCCCCCCAACCCGGGACCAAGCCTCTATCATGAACAAGGGATGATGCAGAAGATGTGTCCCCTTCCACCTTGTCATTCCTGCCTGCCAGGCCAAGCTCCTTGGAGAACCTGGTATGCTACAGATCCCCAAGCTCAGGGAGGTCCCCAGGCAAGCGTTCCCTCGTCTTGGCTATCACACGATGGTATTTTATCGCCTACCCAACGCTAGGTGGCTGGCACTGGATGTGGGATGAGCAGCTTACCTAAAGCCTCCTTTCACTCTGATACTAGATGTTAATTTTGCCATTGATTGGGCCATTAAATCACATTCCTGGTACGGGTATTTTCTCATTGTGAGCAGCCTATGTACTAAATGCAGACAAGGAAAATTTCGGTACAACTGTCGCATTATTTCAGCATCCAAAACCTGTAAGCATGTTAGGCCTGTTTGTACTTGGAATACGACACAGAAAGATACCAGAGTGAGAGAAGCATAGAACAGGCAACATTTTTAATGTGAAAAATCTCAAATGCACTGTCCTGGGCTCCTCACTTTCTGTGCCTACAGGGAACAGCAAACAGTAGGAACGTCAAAAGGTCATAGCTATTGTGGAGACCAGGGCAATGATCAGGTAGCCTGCAATACTTTACTAATAAACATTCATGTGTTGGGCACTGGGCTAAGCACTTTATGTAGAATATTTAATGCCATCATTAATATAGCTTAGAAAAGGGAAGGGTATTATTAGTCCCTATATACAGATGAGTTAAGTCAGACTCAGAAAGTTTAGGTCATTGTCTGCAGGTCACACAGCAGGGAGGCAGCAGAAAATGATGCGATCCGAGGTCTCCTTTCCTCTAAGTTACCCTTCTGCTACTAAGTCACACCACTGCTCTAACTGGGTAAATCGCTTTTCTAATGCCAATCCCAATTCAAAATGCAAGAGCCAGCTAGGCCCTGGGAATTCTTTTTTTTTTTTTTAAAGATTTTATTTATTTATTTGTCAGAGAGAGAGAGAGAGGGAAAGAGAGCAAGCACAGGCAGACAGAATGGCAGGCAGAGGCAGAGGGAGAAGCAGGCTCCCTGCTGAGCAAGGAGCCCGATGTGGGACTTGATCCCAGGACGCTGGGATCATGACCTGAGCCAAAGGCAGCTGCTTAACCAACTGAGCCACCCAGGCGTCCCGGCCCTGGGAATTCTTGATAAAGACACATAACCACAAACATAAACGAAGGCCAACAGTACATGAATCCCTCAGCCCTGGGCTAGCCCCTTTCACGGGACACAGAAATCAATGAAATCTAAGTGCCAACAGGACGTGCATTTAACCGTACAGGCTAGAGTTCAAGGTGGACAAGCTCCATAGCGGGCAACCCAGAGCCCATGGAGGCACACATGTCTTCAGAAACACCTGCAAGACAGTGTCCAGCCCACTACTGTGACTTGGCCAAGCACACAGTGGCTGGACCCTCTTCACCAGACGACTGCTTCTACAAAGTGTTTCTACCAGGCAGCCAGTGGAATCGAGGGAGAGTTTCTGACTGGAAGGAAAGCTCACGGGGTAAGGGTTCGGTGCCAGGGCGCCTGTGGAAATGTTCGCAGAAGCATCTGTTGGTTGATCCCCACTGGCCAAAAAGGCAAACATTTGTTTTGCTGAAACAAACACTGCCATTTGAAAACAGTCGCTGATGAAACCATCATCTGACACGAAGTTTGCTTCCACTTGGGTGGCTGGAGCTGTGGCCTCCTGTCCCCAGCAGCATGACCCCTCCGAGGCCTGCTGCTCTAGCCATCACCTCTTTACTACTGACAGATGTTCAGATTTTGCAATCAGGATACGCTCTTCAGAGCTGTGGGGATAAATACATGGAGACTTTCCCCATCTGATGAAGAGCTATTCTTTATACAGAATTCTTTTTTCAAAAAGAGAATCTTCAGTCTAAAAAATGATTGCAAAAGATTTTAAAAAGTGGGAAAAATTCTTTCCTGTGATATTTGATAGAGAAAAAAAACTCCCGTTCTGCCGTGCTTCTTTGGAAGAGTATAGTGCTGATTTATGGTTCTAGTCAGGCTGTTTCAGCCTACTAACTGTCCCCAAATGAGCTGTTTAAGATAAGCTCCAGGCCAGCGCACCCCGGTGGCTCAGTCAGTCAAAGATCCAACTCTTGATTTCGGCTCAGGTCATGATCTCAGGGTTGTGGGATAGAGCCCCATATCAAGCTCTGTGCTGGGCAGGGAGTTGGCTCAAGATTCTCTCTCTCCCTCTGCCCCTCCAACCTCTCTTCTCTCTCTTAACAAAAATAAAAAAATAAAAAAATAAAACTCCAGGCCACTAAACAGAGAAGCTGAATCAAGTAAGTACGGATACAATCCCATAACAACATCAGGTCACTCTCCTCATATCCAAGCCACTGGAGAAACTTCATCCACCATTTTGTGTAATAAATGAATCTCCAAAAAAAGACACTGTCAAACTTGCACATGCCAACATGACTTAGGGCAACAACTAACAATTACTTGTTGTTTTTGAGAAAAAGAGAGAGAGAACGCACGCAAGTGGGGGTTGGAGCAGAGGAAGAGAATCTCAAACAGGCTCCATGGCCACTGCAGAGCCTGACACAAGGTTCGATTTTAACACCCTAAGACTGAGATTTGAACCGAAATCAAGAGTCTGAGGCTTAACCAACAGAGCCACCCAGGAGCCCCTTCCAAGAATTTTTGCTTTTGTTTATTTAAATCTGTGATTTTCAACACAGTTAATATTTGATGACTCAAAAGCGAACCCTTAGAAAGGGGATTTAAATTATACCTCCCATCACCCATTTTCTTTCCTCTTAGAATGAAAAATTTTGTTTCTTTCCACTTCTTTCCATCTCTCAGATAATCTAAAATAATCTTTAAAAAAAAAAGTAATACATGATCTTAATACAACCCATGTTTACCTATAATTGCTAGACACATATTAGTAATCATATACAAATGGAAAGTGGGGGAAAAAAAAGCACATATGTTCTATGTCGTAGGTTATCTACAAAACACTTTGTAATACTTCCAACAAATAAAAAGGAAAATTACGTGTGGTCATGATAAACGACAGAGAAACAACATAGGAATTCTCTTGTACCCTCCCACTTCATCCCACAAAGTAGCTGATAAATTCGCATCTTGATGCCTCACTTACTTCACTGCTTCTCCTCAGCTCATTTTCCTGGACCTGACTGGCCTGTAAGGCCTGTTCAGTTCTGCAGAACTTCTGCTTAAACTCTTCCAAAGTTTTTTCTAGCTGGTGCTTTCCTGACGTGACCTGCAAAGAAGAAATAGGACAAAGTTTCGTTTTTATGTTCTTTACTTTTTAAATTATTTTTTTATTCTTAAATGAAACGGTCATGGAATATAAGAACTGACACCATCTATTTTGGGTGAGACACGATCTATGTCAGAGCTGAATACAGCATTATAGTTTTCACTTAAAATACCATCAGATCAATTTGGGGGACAGCAGATAGAAGAGGGAAAAGGGCTGGGTTTGGGGAGGGAGCCATGAGGAAATAAACAAATTTGATCACCAAAAAGTAAAAACAATGAAACAGTAATAAACAACCAAAACAAAAAGTTGAGCTAAGAAACAAAACTGGGAGAACATATTTGCTGTGTGACAGATTCAAAGTTACATATCCATGATACAACAAACAAAGGACATCTATGGCTAATTTAGAAGAAAGTAAGCTGATTTTTTTAAGAGTAAAGAATAGAAACAGACAAATTTACACACACACACAAAAAACCACAAATAGCTAATCAACCTCTGAAAGAAACATCCTGAGTGGTAATCAAGGAAGCATGAATTGAAACAGCGATAAGATGACTTTTTCACTCCTTGGTTGGCAAAATCTATAAAACCAGGACTATCTCCTATCAACAAGAATAGGCAAAACCAGGACCTCTCTTACACCAACCGGGTGAGAAGGTACATTACAATTTTTTGGAGGGCAGTTTGTCAGAATCAATCAGGAGGGAGAATACACGTGCCCGAGATGGCCAAGCTCACACGTGGAAACCTGTCCTACAGAAACACCATGATGTGACACAGGGATGTTATTACCGCAGCTACGATGAACAAGAAGATATTGGGAACCTGAACATCCACCCACAGAGTAAGTAAATATACGACACAACATCTAATAAAAGCAAGGCTCAGGCAAAATAAAAACCAGAAACCAAAAAAAGGCCTTTTTTTAAAGGTCTTGGAGGAAGCCCATTAAATAGTTGAAAACCGTTAAATGTTAAACTTTAAAAAAAGTCTTTTTTTTTTTAAGTTGTTAAACTTTCATCCCGGGAAAGGAGTTTTTGTTTGTTCGTTTGTTTGGAGGGTGTTTTGGTTTTGTTTTGTCTCTCAACCTTGGATCGCTGGTTAGAGGACTAACTCCCAGTACCAAGAGATATCAGGGAATGTCACCGCTCCCATTTTGGCTGCATCCCCATCTCTCATTCCTCTACTAAGAGAGGTCAACATGTCCCACTTGGTTATGTCCTAAATTTGAGAGTTAACCAGTATTTTCCATAAAATGAGACTCTACTTCAGTGGGAGAACCTTAATTTTAGGAGCCAAAGAAGCAAGTCCTGAGGAGATAGTTGGAATTCTGACAAAAGGTGAATACTGGATATACTCAGGGTAAACTCAAGAATGTGTCACCCTGGGCACCTGGGTGGCTCAGTCAGTTAAGCATCTGCCTTTGGCTCGGGTCATGATCTTAGGGTCCTGGGATCGAGATGCGCACCGGGCTCCCTGCTAATGCTCACTCTGTCTCTTTCTCTTTCTCTCTTGCTCTGCACGCTCTCAAATAAGTAAATAAAATCTTTAAAAAATAATTAAAAAAAAAAACAAAACGGAATGTGTCACCTGGTCAAGCAACATGGGTCAAGTCAAGAAAAGAATGAGCACCTGCGATCTGCCTGCCGCTTCCGAGCTCTGGTGTTCAGTGTTTGCGTGTTGCAGGTCGAGCTGGGAACTAAACAGACAAAAGCCTGTCCTCACGGAAAGATTTAAGTGATGGAAGGAAGACAACATAAAAAGAAAGAAATCACTGTATCATACATTAGAGGATGTGCCCTATGGAGAAATGTTAAGTAAGGGAAAGGACGCAGAAAGTACTTGAGGGCAGGAATCTATGTGATGACAAGAGCAGATGTCACTGATACAGCGACATTAGAGCAGAAAGTTTATGCAAGCGAAGGTGCGTGCCCTACACACCCGTCCAGACGCAGCGCTTCCCCAGAGAGCACATGCGGAGTGTGCTCCACCAACAGCGAGGAAACCAATGAGTGAGGTGGTGGGAAGCCCACCAGGTCCTGCAGACCCTTGGAAGGACACGGCTCCTACTAGGAGAGAGACGAGAAGTGACTGCAGTTGCAAGTAGAGGGGTGACATAATTGGGACTAAGACTTTACAAGACTCACTCTGGTGGCTGGTTGAAAACATACTGTGAGGAGCAAGTCCAGAAGGAGGGAGAGAAGTGAGGAGGCTAGTATGATAAACCAGGTGACAAATGACAGTCTTAGACCAGACAGGGACCAGCAATGGTGAACAGTAGCCATAGTCAGCATAAAACACAAAGCTGGACAACAACGTTCATTAGACAGAAATTCGGGGAGATAACAGAATCAGAAGGAAGGGATGGAAGAGAAGAGTTTGCTACCAATTTCCTAAGTAGGGGTTTTAACATTTCAGTCGTTGATGGCAATCTAATATTTATTTTATGAATAAAGCATATTACACAGGACTATTTGGAAAAATAAAAAATAGTCAAAAGCCAAAATAAAACAAAACTGCTTAACAGTATAGTCCAGAAATAAGCAAAGCTCACAGTTGGTGTAGATTTCATAAAACTATGTATTGAACATAATCATTTGTTCATAAATATGCAGTGCCATTGTTTAAAATCATTATAATAGTAATCTAAATAAAAACTAATACAACCGCACAGGATGGCAGGAAATAAACTGATTTCTGTCCAACACCATCCTTCTTTCTATATATAGTCTTTTACCATTTCTATTTTTATTCTTTTGACGGCTACTTTCATGAATCGAAATAACAATCTTATAACAACATTAAGGATTTATCAGTGGATTCCCATATACAGGAATACCTACCTCCCCTCCAATTTACAAAATTTTAGTAAAAAATACAGTGGCTTCTTCCGTTGCCTTAATATTATAATATTAAATAATAAACCTAAGTCTCTTTTCCTTGATCCAATAATTTTAAATATGTATCTTGACTTCCTATTAAGTAAAATGTATAAACATGCATTTCTAGCAAGCTCTTTGTCTTCTCTGTACTCTTCAAGGTGTGTTCATTTACTCAGGACCTGAGTTTACGGTTTTACAGGCAACTCCTAGTCCTCATTTGGGACTCATTTGGGTTTGTATGGTTATCACAGTGTCTTGCAGGGTGAGCACTATTTTGTATTGTAATTCACACAAATACAATGATTGGGGAAGAATAGATAAGATTGGTAAATTTTGTATAAATACATACTTTATATTCTATAACTATGAATAAGTGTTCATAACTCTATTCAAAAACCTGAAAACCAGTAAAACATAACTTATATTTACTCCCTTTAAAAAAAGTCATACAAATAAGGTTTATTCTTAGCAAGGAGGGAGGGAGCACATAGAGGGTTTCTTGGAGTAGCTGAGAAGATTCTAGGCCCTGACACAGATAATGGTTCTAAGAGAACATTCCTTATAATAATTTATTAAATTGTAAATTTGCCCTATGTAAATTTTGTATATTAACATGAAAAGGTTTAAATATAGCTATACAGATTGCAAAAATACATGGGCACACAGAGAGACACAAATACACACACGTGTGTGTAAATAAAGGCAGAGTCAGAAGAATCCTAATGGAAGCCTTTGAGGTGTGAGAGAAAAGGCAGAGTTGAAGATGACATGTTGATCTAGCTTCAGTGAGGTGAAGGATGGAATTGCTGTTTATTGGGATAAGGAAGACTCCGGGAGGAGCATGTTTGATATAAGGAGCAGGAGTTCAGCTACTACCCTGCCAAGTGTGAGATGCCTGATGGACCAGCAAGTGGAAATACCAGGTACACACCCACAAGCCTGAAGTTCAGGACAGGCATCCCAGCTAAAGATAATAATACAAGGGTTGTCATCATATAGATGAGAGACAAAGCCATAAAATGGGTGAGATCATTTTTGGAGTAAGTGTTAAATAAGTAACGGATTATAGTTTTCAGTGCTTTGACGGTTTGGGGGGGCATGAATTAGTAAGGAGGGCTTCCATCTGGTGTTGCACCCAAGAACCACCAGAACATCACACCCCTGCACAGACACTCAGGTCTGAGATCCTCACTCACTCCCCTCTTCCTGGAAATGAGAAACCCCAGACTCAGAAGGACTGTTTGCTCTCTTCCTTGGGTAAGTAAGGAAAGGGAGGTTAGAGCCATTCTTCATTAAAAGCATCACCACATCAGCTGCAGTATAGAAAACGCATGGATAAGGAAAACGGGGACTAACTGAGGAGAGAAATAAGCCAGCTCCCTACTTTATCCAGGTCGGCCTGCAGGATGTTGCGAGTGTTCTTGGCTTGCTGTAACTCCTGCGTGAGTCTGGCTTTCATCTGCACGCACTCTTGGTCCAGGGCTTGGAAGGCGCGCTGCTGACGGCAGAGCTCCTGAAACACCAAAGGCGCACATGTCAGTCGGACTGCCGACAGGTGACAAGGAGATGCCAGGGTGGGCAAGCCTCCTACAGGCAGGCCATGCTGGCTGAGAGAGCAGGAGACAAGAGGAAGCCAGGCTGACCGTTCACTTAACAATAAATGTAAACGGTCTTCGGCACTGGTCCCGGTGATCAAATGCAGGCCTTCAGAAGGAAGGAGAAGTCTGCCAGTTGGCCACATGGAGACCAGCCAGCTTCAGTCCCAGCCCCAGTCTGAAATTCTTCATCTCTGTTTCCGCAAGTCCAGGGGCAAAAAGGAGTAGAGCAGAGCCACCACGGTGACAACTCAGCTAGGAAACCAAAGGCACTCAAAAATGGGGCTTAATGGGGTGCCTGGGTGGCTCAGTGGGTTAAGCCTCTGCCTTCAGCTCAGGTCATGGTCTCAGGTTCCTGGGATCGAGCCCCACATCAGGCTCTCTGTTCAGCAGGGAGCCTGCTTCTCCCTTTCTCTCTACCTGCCTCTCTGCCTACTTGTGATCTCTCTCTGTCAAATAAACAAATAAAATCTAAAAAAAAAGGGGTTTAAGATATCAAACATCATAACACTCATAACTTAGAATGAGAGCAAGGATATGCCACCAATTAACTTTGATAACCACATCGGGAGACCAGACTTGCATCTCCAGGGGCTCTTACTGAAAGACTAGAGAGCCTCAACCCATAGGATACACTCGGCCAGGCTAACTCACTTTCCACTGGCAGCAACACTTCTAGAAAGACGTCTTCACCCCTAACATGGCTGCCAGCTCCTTTTCCCACCACATCAACTACCTGTCTAATGTATTCACCAACCCACAGCCTTTAGAAACATGTGGAGAACAGGATACAACTTCCTCCACAACTGAGAGTCTTTGAAAGAAGAGACAGGATTCTTTCCTACTTGGTATCAAATCTCTAAGAAATCAGAGGACACGGATAAAAAAAGAACATTCTAGCTCTTGAGTCGCTTTCCAATCGAAAACTGAAAGATGGAAGTGTGAAGGATCATACGGGGAACCTGTTCCTCACAAAGGAGTTCCCCTCTCGCAGAACACCCCAAGTGACAGCAACGCTTTTCAAATGACAAAACTACGAAATGCAAACTCCTTGTGAAGCCATTCACCTTACCTCTTGAAACTCCTTTTCTTTCTCCTTGAGTTTCTGTTCCAGAGAGCATCTGGCACTTTCTGCATTTTGTCGCTGACAACTCAAATCTTCAGACAATCTTTTCAGTTTTTGTTCCAATGTAGTACACTTAACAACAAATAAAAACGGTCAATACAAAGTTATTCGAGGTGAGAAACAAATATTTTGAATTTTAGAAAAATTGGTTATAAGATCTGGTTCAAGATCATCTGTATTTTGACTTTTTTTTTTAAGATTTTGTTTATTTATTTGACGGACAGAGATCACAAGTAGGCAGAGAGGCAGGCAGAGAGAGAGGAGGAAGCAGGTTCCCTGCTGAGCAGAGATCCCGATGAGGGGCCCGATCCCAGGACCCTGAGACCATGACCTGAGTCGAAGGCAGAGGCTTAACCCACTGAGCCACCCAGGCGCCCCTGTATTTTGACATTTTTGTTTCACTAAAAGTTTGTTTTTAAAGGATCAGCAGGGATTCCTCACTGGCTTAGCCAGCAGAGCTTGTGACTCTTGATCTTGGGTTTATGAGTTCAAGCCCCACACTGGGTGTAGAGATTACTTACTTACTTAACAAATGAATAGAATAAAATAAAATGATCAACAAATACTAAAACCACTATTAATTATTTTAGCACACATAAAGTTTGTATCTGGGAAGTATTAGAAAAGATGTAAATATTCGACCATTTAAAGAAATACTTCATAATTTGCACTATGAAAAAAGAAATCAGTGTTTCTGAATAATGAATAAAGATTCATCTGACATTTTGTTGCATGGAAATGAGACACTCAAATGCGGTGATGTTGACCTGTGTAATTTAACAGCTGTAGAATAATCAGTGGGTGCCCATGACCCTCATATGAGAGTCTGTTGCAAGAATAATAGGTGAAATTTTAAATATTAAAAAAACCTCTTTCCACAAAGCTCCCACTATGACATTTTCAATTTCTGAAGGTTCACAGCACTCCAGAGAATATCACAACTGGTTTTTAACCAAGCTGCCATAAGCAACACAAAGAACATTTTTTTGCCTTTATACATACCCAATACGCTTAGGATAAGTTTTAAAACATGAACTAAATCAAAACTTAGGATGTCCTTCTAAAATTAAATTGGAGCAAAATGGCCTTAAATCATCAAGTACTGAAAACCATTCCTTTGAATTTTCCCCACGGTGTTCAAATCCTCAAAACAACTCTAAAGTTCCAGGGAAGACTAAAAACATGTCATATGCGTTGGGGAGAACTCCCTGGTCTAAAAGAAAGGTGCCCCAATTGGGCAAATCTCTCTTCTAAAGTATTTCTCCAGGAAGCACTATAATCTCATTCAGGACTATTAGAAACACTAGAAATTTAACAGAAAAATTAGAGGAAAAGAAAACACTAAGTAATACTTTGCCAGAAGACCAGACAATGATTATTAACTAACAAAAGATGGAAAAAAAAAAGAGTTGGTCATTAATGACTAAATGATTTTCCAACTATCAGAACTTTAAATATACCAAATTCAAAAAGAAAAATAATTGAGCCAGTGGTTCAAATTAATACAGTAAGACACATTTTCATTATCTTTACTGTTCTTAAACTTTTAAATCCCCAAAGAAAAGTATTAAAGAAATTATTTATAATAACAAATATGAATCCAACAAATATTTATCGAGAGCCTACTATATGTCAAGCACTGTGCTAGGCATGGGGGATGCATCAGGAAACAACCCAGATAAAAGTCACAGCTCAGATAACTGTCCAAATGGTGGTGGTTGACAATTCTCAGGGGGGGGGGAAACCCCAAAAAACAAACAAACAAACAAAAAAAACCCATGCAGGGAAGAGATGCATGAACCCTTGGTGCCCTCTGCTGGTCGTCCCTCAAACTGCAACACATTCCACTAATCTCAAAATCAGTTAACTTTCCCACTATAAAACAGGTTTAAAAAGAGCACTTAGAAGATACTTATATTTTATTTAAAATTTTTACAATAATATTATGATGTTGAAGATGCACAATCCATGTAAGAGTAGCTGACCACTGGGTATCATGAATGTTCTAAAATAATTTCCAGAGCTAAAATCCTTGAAAATATGTAGTGTATGACCTTGGGCACTCACTCAGCACCTTGGGCCCAAGTTTTCATCTGTGAAATGTGGGTGCTTAACACCAGGTTTGCTGCCTCAATGTTTCTACGTGAGTTCAAACTTTATATCCCACACAGTTTGAAAATACTTGGAAAAGAAGCAAACTAGAAATAGCATGTACTCACAAAAGAACATGGTATTGATTTTGATTAAATTAGCTCCATTTTACTTAATGGGTAATTCTAATGGTAGGTCAAGGAACAGCATAAACAAAGCACAATTGATTTCAGCAACACATTTGACCAGGTCCTATTATCCTAGGACCTGGTCCTAGAGGTGAGAGGGAGAAAGGTAGTCTGAATTATCAGTTAGGTAGATTTGTTGCTCACTGGGAAAAAGGAATCCAGAAAGCAGTGAACAAATGAGTCTTAATAACCTGGAGGAAAGTTTCTTTCTTTCTTTTTTTTTTTAAAGATTTTATTTATTTATTTGACAGAAATCACAAGCAGGCAGAGAGGCAGGCAGAGAGAGAGGGAGAAGCAGGCTCCCGCTGAGCAGAGGGCCCAATGAGGGGCTCGATCCCAGGACCCTGAGACCATGACCTGAGCTGAAGGCAGAGGCTTTAACCCACTGAGCCACCCAGGCGCCCCTGGAAGAAAGTTTCTAATAGAAATCCAGAGCTGTGTTCTCAGCACTGTCCTCGTCAAAAGTTTTAATTCATGATCTGGTAAGAAGAAACTTTATCAAAAATGCTAGGTAGAACAAAGATTCAGTGATCCTGTCACATCAAAACCAGTAAGACAGGGGCGCCTGAGTGGCTCAGTGGGTTAAAGCCTCTGCTTTCGGCTCAGGTCGTGATCCCAGGGTCCTGGGATCGAGCCCCACATCGGGTTCCCTGCTCGGCGGGGAGCCTGCTTCCCTCTCTCTCTCTGCCTGCCTCTCTGCCTACTTGTGATGTCTGTCAAATAAATAAATAAAATAAAATAAAATAAAAAAAACAGTAAGACAAAGTATAATAGCGTAAGTTAATTATATAAAGGAAAGCCTGAGTTGGCAAGAAATGCAACTGAAAATAAGCTTAAATGACAAGGAACTCAATGGAATAATAACTAATGTATTATTATAACTTACCCTTTGCCAGGCACTACGCTACAGCCTTTAAAAATGTTATCTCAATCTTTACAACAATCCTAGGACACAGACTTTTTTTTTTTTTTTTTTAAGATTTTATTTATTTATTTGACAGAGATCACAAGCAGGCAGAGAGGCAGGCAGAGAGAGGGGAGGAAGCAGGCTCCGTGCTGAGCAGAGAGCCCAATGTGGGGGCTCGATCCCAGGACCCTGGGATCATGACCTGAGCCAAAGGCAGAGGCTTCAACCCACTGAGCCACCCAGGTGCCCTGGACATGGACATTTTTTTTTTTTTTTTTTTAAAGATTTTATTTATTTATTTGTCAGAGAGAGAGAGGGAGAGAGAGCAAGCACAGGCAGACAGAGAGGCAGGCAGAGGCAGAGGGAGAAGCGGGCTCCTTGCTCAGCAGGGAGCCTGCTTCTCCCTCTGCCTCTG